>NC_054710.1:7176210-7213710 GCF_016097555.1 Gigantopelta aegis
ATTGAATATCACTAGCCATGGGAGTGGGGCTACCATAATCTAGAAGCCCTGTCTGGCATGACAATAGTAGTTATTTACTAGCCCAACATTGAATATCACTAGCCATGGGAGTGGGGCTACCATAATCTAGAAGCCCTGTCTGGCATGGCAATAGTAGTTATTTACTAGCCCAACCTTGAATATCACTAGCCATGGGAGTGGGGCTACCATTATCTAGAAACCCTGTCTGGCATGGCAATAGTAGTTATTTACTAGCCCAACACTGAATATCACTAGCCATGGGAGTGGGGCTACCATTATCTAGAAGCCCTGTCTGGCATGACAATAGTAGTTATTTACTAGCCCAACATTGAATATCACTAGCCATGGGAGTGGGGCTACCATAATCTAGAAGCCCTGTCTGGCATGGCAATAGTAGTTATTTACTAGCCCAACCTTGAATATCACTAGCCATGGGAGTGGGGCTACCATTATCTAGAAACCCTGTCTGGCATGGCAATAGTAGTTATTTACTAGCCCAACACTGAATATCACTAGCCATGGGAGTGGGGCTACCATTATCTAGAAGCCCTGTCTGGCATGGTAATAGTAGTTATTTACTAGTCCAACACTGAATATCACTAGCCATGGGAGTGGGGCTACCATAATCTACAAGCCCTGTCTGGCATGGCAATAGTAGTTATTTACTAGCCCAACACTGAATATCACTAGCCATGGGAGTGGGGCTACCATAATCTAGAAGCTCTGTCTGGCATGGCAATAGTAGTTATTTACTAGTCCAAAACTGAATATCACTAGCCATGGGAGTGGGGCTACCATAATCTAGAAACCCTGTCTTACATGGCAATAGTAGTTATTTACTAGCCCAACACTGAATATCACTAGCCATGGGAGTGGGGCTACCATTATCTAGAAGCCCTGCCCATAGAGAAGGTTGGTGCAAGGCCAGTACAGTACTGCTTCATGAAAGTCCATGGTATGTACCATCCTGTCTATGTGAAAGACAATATAAAAACTCCCTTGCTGCTTTACAAGTAAACGTAGCCTATATGGTGTCTGCTAGTTTGTTTTCTCTGGATGTTGGGGGGGGGGGGGGGGGGGGCGAGGCATTGCCCAGTGGTAAAATGCTCAACTGATGTGCGGTCGGTCTAGGATCGATCCCCGTCAATGGGCCCATTGGGCTATTTCCCTTTCCAGCAAGTGTTCCACAACTGGTGTAACAAAGGCGGTAGTATGTACTATCCTCTCTGTGGGATACTGTATATAAAATATCCCTTGCTGCTAATCAGAAAGAGTAGCCCATTGCACGATAGTAGCGGGTTTCCTCCCTCAATATCTGTGTGGTCCTTAACAATATGTCTGACGCTATATAACCGTAGTCCAAATATGTTGAGCGTGTCATTAAATAAAACACTTCTATTTATTCTCTGGATATTAGGACTAAAATAAATTGGAATGAAAACAATGTAAAACAGCTCTTTACCATCGATATCCTCAGCTAAAAAGTAAGAGCACTTTTAAATGTGATTGTTTTTGGACGACATTCAAGTTATTCAAACAACTGCAAACAAGCAGTGGATCAGCAATCAGAAACAGTAGCAGTGTGGGCAAAGAGAAAATATTTAAACAACATAACATGTTAACTATGTAGCAGGATGACATGTAGCTTTATGTGTGTAGTTCTAATATTTAAGAGTCTGAGGAACAATAGGTCAGAGGGTCGATCCCGGTCAGTAGACTTTTTATTTTGTTATCCCAATGCCTCCCTCACCCACCAGCACAGTGGTAAAGTGTTTGCTTGATGCATCGTCGGTCCAGGATCGATCCCCGTCGGTGGGCCCATTAGGCTATTTCTTGTTCCAGCTAGTTCTCCACAACTGGTATAACAAAGGCCGTGGTATGTACTATCCTGTCTGTGGGATGGTGCATGTAAAAGATCCCTTGCTGCTAATCGAAAAGAGTTCGACCTTAGCAGTAGCCCTGGGTGTTTGGGCTACCAGTTTCTCACTCGGGCTACCAGATATCTAAACCTGGTAGTCCGCCGGGCTACTAGATTTTTTTTTGGCACCTCCAGTTACTTTGCAATCAACAAGATGCTTAAACACCTTAAAACAACATCCTAAAACTATATTTAAATAAAAATAAATTATTTTGCTTTTTTCTCTCCTTTTAAAGTTTATTAAAATTATGGGCTACCAAGTTTACTGAGGGCTACCAGATTTCATAATCTGGAAGCCCGGTGGGCTACCATTGAAAAAAGTTAAGGTCAAGGCCTGCAGGCTTGCAACTAATAGGAAAATGTAGCAGGTTTCCTGTCTAAGACTATATGTCAAATTACCAAATGTTTGACATCCAATAAGCCCATGATTAATATATCTTTGTGCTCTAGTGGTGTCATTAAACAAAACAAACTTTAACTTTTGTTAGTTAGTGCCACACCAGCTATATTAGTGGCAACTCTATGGATTATCTGGGTGGGTTTTTTTTACTAAACCTTTTTTAATTTGACTCGCTAAATTTCTATGAAATATCACTAAAACGTTTAACTTTCATAAAATCTTCACTGACTTTTAAAAAAAAAAACCACCTTGAAATCTTTTCAACTTTCAACTTTGAAATCATGTAAATCACGCAAACTTTTTTAAATCATGCAAACTTCCATAAAATCTTCACTTGACTTTTTTTTTAAAAACCACTCAGAAATCTTTTCAACTTTCTTTTAATTTTTAATTTTTGACTTTGAAATCCTGTAAAGCACTCACACAGCCCTGTTAATCTTGAGAGAAGTTTGAAATCTGTGCCTCGTCACATCTCCAATATCCGGCTGTCTCCCGAACACACAAAGACGCGCGGCCATTGTTTGTCTAATAAATGACTTGTCTGTCCTGCACATTTACATGTTTGTCTTTTGCACCGTGTCATATTGGTTTTACTACAGAGTGACATATCGGTTTTACTACACAGTGACATATCAGATTTACTACACAGTGACATATTGGTTTTACTACACAGTGATATATCGGTTTTACTACACAGTGACATATCAGTTTTATTACGCAATGACATATCAGTTTTACTACACAGTGACATATCGGTTTTACTACACAGTGATATATCGGTTTTACTACACAGTGACATATCGGTTTTATTACGCAATGACATATCAGTGGCTTAGTCGGTAGAGCGCTCAACAGAAGTGGACCCATTCTCTTATTGAGTTTTATTCATCCACATGATTGGTATATTGATTTATTAATCATCGGCTATTGGATGTCAAACATTTGGTAATTTTAACATATACATGTAGTCTTAGACAGGAAACCTGCTACATTTTTCCATTAGTAGCAAGGAATCTTTTATATGCAACATCCCACAGACAGGATAGCACATACCACAGTTTTTGATATACCAGTTGTGGTGCACTGGCCCGATGGGCCCATCGATGTGGATCCAGTAGTTCAATATTACAGTAGGTTTTATGACCACCAAACATCTTGAAGGACAATTGGGGTCAGAAGTGAAATTTGAAAGTTGATGTTTTTTTATCAGTAAATCGCAAATTCAAACAATAAAAATGACTTTAAAACAAAACAATAACAACTGTATGATCAACAGAATGAAAAAGATTGACAGAAATAATGTTCCACAGTGATTAATCGACCTTCCTGGAAATTGTCAAAATCGAAAATGACACCCCACACATGTGTACGGGGTCAACTGTGTGATGCATGTGCAAACTATGGAATGTGTTTTGGTGTGTTGATAAACAGACCTGAACATTCTTTAATAGGATGTCTGTGGTCAATACGTATGTTTGGTCTAATAGTTGATATTAACATTAATATTTCAAGTTCCCCTACTTTTTTTGAAGAATATATATTATATATTATTCTCTGTTCACTTGTAAATGCTGTACAAATTGTGATAATAAAGAACAGAACTGGCTGCTACTCCGTGAATGACAATTAATTAATAATTAACTCGTTACGTTAAACAAGCGTAATCAAACTACAGGTGACAGATCTTTGCTAGTGTCCTTAGCTGATGTTACTTTCTACATGAATAATTCACAGTTACGTAGAGAGTGCTGTTCTGGTCTGCCGCGTTACTGTAAGGTTATATGGTTATACAGTAGGCTTATTTGTTTAGTACCGGGTATTCTCCAGTCATAGAAGTATAAGACAGTTAGTTGCTTATAAAGTGCGGATCTAAAAGGTAAAATGTTTTCAGTTTAATTAGGTAAATACAAATTTTCTGTATTGTTATCATGGCTTTTAATGAACCCATCAGGTGGGATACTGGTTGGAATGGGATAAAACATTGATTCAGGCAGTCACTCTATCACTAAGGTGCATACCAAACCACCCCTCACCGCCCACCCCTCACCGCCCACCCCTCACCCCCACCCCCACCCCCCATCCCTCACCCCATCCCTGACCCCCCACCCCCATCCCTCACCCACATCCCTGACCCCTCACCCCCATCCCTGACCCCCCACCCCCATCCCTCACCCACATCCCTGACCCCTCACCCCCATCCCTGACCCCCCACCCCCATCCCTCACCCCCCACCCCCCATCCCTGACCTCATTTATGTAAGGGGAGAGACATAGCCCAGTGGTAAAGCGTTCGCTTGATGCGTGGTCGGTCTAGGATCGATCCCCATCAGTGGACCCATTGGGCTATTTCCCATTCCAGCCAGTGCTCCACAACTGGTGTAACAAAGGCCGTGGTATGTACTATCTTGTCTGTGGGATGGTGCATATAACAGATCCCTTGCTGCTAATCGAAAAGAGTAGCTCATGAAGTGGCGACAGCAGGTTTCCTCTCTCAATATATGTGTGGTCCTTAACCATATGTCTGATGCCATATAACCGTAAACAAAATGTGTTGAGTGCATCGTTAAATAAAACATTTCCTTCCTTCCCACAGACAGGATAGCATATACCACTGCCTTTAATATACCAGTCATGGTGCACTGGCTGGAACGAGAAATAGCCCAATGTGGCCCACCAACAGAGATTGATCCGAGACCAATTTCACATCAGGCGAGTGCTGTACCACTGGGCTATGTCCAGCCCTCATTTACTTAAACAATGCTATGTTATCTTAACGAGTTCATCCAGGTGAATATGAATCCTCTGTATTGTTAGGGAGCATGCTGCCAGGTGAGGTCATTCCCAGCAAAGCTTAGAGTTGGGCCATTGTTAGCACGGCCACCTGACACCCTGGAGTTGCCTGGTATCTCTGTAGTATCTTGATCAAACAAGAATGCAGAGACAGGCGGATTGTAACAGTCTTATAGATGGTCACTGTAACGACTTGGCAGGGTAAATACGAGATAAACTCACAGATAAAAGTCCTGTGGATGCACAGTGACACAGGCAAAGAAAGGAACGTTTGTTTAATGACACCTCTGCACATGTTGAACACATGCTATTTGATGACAGAGAGGGAGTGGGAGAGGGAGAGAGATACAGAGACAGAGACAAAGACAGAGACAGAGAGAGAGAGAGAGGTGGAGAGGGAGAGGGAGAGAGAGAGAGAGAGAGAGAGAGAGAGAGAGAGAGAGAGAGAGAGAGAGAGAGAGAGAGAGAGAGAGAGAGAGGTATGGAGGGAGGGATGGAGGGAGGGAAGGAGAGAGACAGACAGAGAGAGACAGAGAGAGAGACAGAGAGAGAGAGACAGAGACAAAGACAGAGACAGAGAGAGAGAGAGAGGTGGAGAGGGAGAGGGAGGAGAGAGAGAGAGAGAGAGAGAGAGAGAGAGAGAGAGAGAGAGAGAGACACACAGAGAGAGAGAGAGAGAGGGATGGAGGGAGGGATGGAGGGAGGGAAGGAGAGAGAGGGAGAGAGACAGACAGAGAGAGACAGAGAGAGAGACAGCAACAGAGACAGAGAGAGAGACAGCAAGAGAGACAGACAGAGAGAAACAGAGGACAGAGACAGACAGAGAGACAGAGAAAGAGAGAGACAGAGAGAAACAGAGACAGACGAAGAAAGAGAGAAGAAGAGAGAGAAAAACACTGAACAGAGGGAGAGATGAAAGAGAAAAAACAAAGAGAGGGAAGGAGGGAGAGTATGAGAAAAAGTGGGAGATAGGGGAGACAAAGTGAGGAAGGGAAAAGAGACAGATAAAGGGAAAGAGAGAAAGAAAGAAAGAGAGTGAGAGACATGGGGAAGGGAGAGAGACCTACTGCCAACACGGACTATTTCACAAAAAAAAAAACTACTAGCATTTGTATGCACTGGCACTCTCTTAGACAAGACAATACATACACCACAGCACTTGATCTCTGCCCCTGGTAACTGTTGTGTAGTTACTGGTATAACATTGACACCCGTTACATATATATAACACCCGAATACACTGAATCTACACTGTAAAACATGGTCTAATGTTACTACAAATTAACTCATACCCTCCCCCAAATCTGCCCCTGGTGGTGTGATGTTGTATAACTACTAGTATATGACACCCAGGGATGTGTTATATCTCTGTATCTTCCCCCAATACAGTGAATAGTCACTTGAGACTGGTATTGACTATCAACATACACCCCCTAAATCTGCCCCTGGTGGTGTGATGTTGTATAACTATATGACACCCAGGGATGTGTTATATCTCCGTATCTTACCCCAATACAGTGAATAGTCACTTGAGACCAGTATCGGTTGTCAATATACACACCCCCTAAATCTGCCCCTGGTGGTGTGATGTTGTATAACTATATGACACCCAGGGATGTGTTATATCTCCGTATCTTTCCCCAATACAGTGAATAGTCACTTGAGACTGGTATTGACTATCAACATACACCCCCTAAATCTGCCCCTGGTGGTGTGATGTTGTATAACTATATGACACCCAGGGATGTGTTATATCTCTGTATCTTTCCCCAATACAGTGAATAGTCACTTGAGACCGGTATTGACTATCAACATACACCCCCTAAATCTGACCCTGGTGGTGTGATGTTGTATAACTATATGACACCCAGGGATGTGTTATATCTCAGTATCTTCCCCCAATACAGTGAATAGTCACTTGAGACCAGTATCAGTTGTCAATATACACCCCCTAAATCTGCCCCTGGTGGTGTGATGTTGTATAACTATATGACACCCAGGGATGTGTTATATCTCTGTATCTTCACCCAATACAATGAATCGTCACTTGAGACCGGTATTGACTATCAACATACACCCCCTAAATCTGACCCTGGTGGTGTGATGTTGTATAACTATATGACATCCAGGGATGTGTTATATCTCCGTATCTTCCCCCAATACAGTGAATCGTCACCTGAGACCGGTATCAGCTATGGGCCTAACCAAACACCCACCGTTGGTTCAGGGATCAGTGATGTTACGCAACTTGGACTGGTATCTCTTGTAACTCCATCTGGGACCGCAGAAATGAATGACAATCTCAAAACCACAGTATTATCTTATAGACAGACAGATGGACTGGTGGACAGAAGAACAAATGAGGGAGGATGCAAGGATGAAAGGAGGGAGGGTTGGATGGATGGAAGGTTGGACAGAAGGATAGATGGATAAATGGATGGAGGGAGGGGTGTAAGGAGGGAGGGATGGAGGGAGGGAGGGAGGGAGGGAGGGAGGGAGGGAGGGATGTAAGGATGAAAGGAGGGAGGGTTCGATGGATGAATGAATGGATGGATGGAGGGTTGGTTGGATGGATGGATGGATGGATGGATGGATGGATGGATGGATGGATGGATGGATGAATGGATGGAGGGTTGGATGGTGGATGGATGGAGGGTTGGAGGGAGGGATAGGAAGGGATGGACAGAAAAAGATTTCCAAAAGATATTTCAGAAAAACCAGATCCAACATTTTCTAATTCACACACACACAAAATAACCTTTTAAAAACTTTCCCACAAAAATTATTATATCCTTTATCACCTAATTGCCTTCCTATCAGGAGTTCATGCTAGTTAATGAAATTAAGTCATTTCCCAGTGCAACGTGCGTTAAAAAAACCCACACTTCCACAGTGGAGTGTTTCCATCTAGCACTAGGAATTGTCGACAACCGCCACAACACCTGTCACAGGCCGTCAGACCGTCAGTGAGCCGTGACCGGCGATGGCGGAACATGCAGGCGGAACGTGCAGGCGTCCGCAACATAAAAACAAACATTACACCTGCAGCACGTGCCAGGTCACATGAAGTTGGCGACCCGTAAAAAGAAAAGCAAATACATCAAGTGCGCGCCTCCCTCCTTCCCCCCCCCCCCCCCCCCGACAGTGAAATGTGTTTATTAGCCTGGATGCTGCTCCGAGATGGGAGTTTAGTTTGTCGAGATATTTCATTATTCTGATGAAGGGGCGAGACGTAGCCCAGTGGTAAAGCGCTCACTCGATGCACGGTCGGTGTGGGATCGATCCCCATCGGTGGGCCCATTGACTATTACTTATTCCAGCCAGTGCTACTATATCAACGGCTGTGGTATGTACTACCCTGTCTGTGGGATGGTACATATAAAAGAACTCTTGCTGCTAATCAAAAAGAGTAGCCCATGAAGTTGCGACAGCGGGTTTTTCTCTCAACATCTGTGTGGTCCATAACCATATGTCTGACACCATATAACCATAAATAAAATGTGTTGAGTGTGTTGTATAAAATATATATTTTTTTTTTCTTTCTATCTTTATTCGGATAAATTAATCAAGTTGAATTTTAAATGTTTTTTTCCAAATCAGCTGACCTTAATTTGTGTTTATTAGCCTTGATGGTTTTCCGAGATGAGAGTTTAGTTGTCAAGATATTTCATTATTCTGATGAATTAATTAAAGTGAATATATATATATATATATATTTTTTTTTTTTTTTTTTTTTTTTTTTTTTTAAATCTGCTGACCCTAATTGTTTTATAAAATTAATTGTGAGCTACTATAAAAGAACAGGATGACCAGTAACATGTTGGATTTAATGGTTTCAAGTTACTTGTTAAAGTTAGTACTACAGTGAAACTCTTCTAAACAGGACACGCTCGGGACTAAGTACAAAGTCCAGTTTTAAGAGGAATCCGGTTTACAGAGGTTCTCTTCTGCACCAATATTTAAACAAGGACCATGAAAAATGTCTGGTTTTGAGGGAATTCCACTTTACAGAGTGTCCAGTTTTGAGAGTAAAACGTCCAGTTTTGAAGGAATTCCAGTTTACAGAGGGTCCGGTTTTAAGAGTTTAAGATATGTCATGGTTTTTAGAAAGAAACTCTGTAAAACATCCAGTTTTGAAGGAATTCCAGTTTACAGAGTGTCCGGTTTTGAGGGGTTTCACTGTAACTGATAACAACTGGTGTACTGCCACTTGTACAACAAACAACATGAGGCAGGGCAGCACTCTAGCATGATGGTGGTTAACTGAAAGTGTTAATGGTAACCTGTGTTGATTTTTTTGCAAGGTAGTTGTCAAGAAAGAGTACACCCCTAAAACTAGTAGACACGCGACCCTCCTGATATTTTTACAGAATATATTCAATCATAGAAATTGTATTGAACTGCATAGAATAATTACTGGTGTTGTGCAACCTAAAGCAACACCTCTAATTAATTAATCATCAGCTACTGGATGTCAAACACTTGATAATTTTGACATGTGGTCTTCTGTTACAGCTTGTTTTGTTTAACGACACCACCAGATAACATTGATTAATTAATCACAGGCTATTGAATGTCAAACTTTGATAACTCTGACATATATACATAGTCTTTAGAGAAACACACTACATTATTTTTTTTTTTTTTTTTTCTTCCTTAGCAGCAAAGGATCACTTATATGCAAGGGCAGAACCATCTTCATAAATCAAGGCTAATATTCGTTCCTCGTATTCAGCCTTGATACATGTCGTCAAGAAATCGTGCCACAAAATGCTTAAATTTCATTGGATGCGATGAGATCCGATTGCAACGAATCGCAACGCTCCTTATAGATTCCCTTGTTATTGTAAACAAAGATGGCAGCGTCAGCGTCCGGCGGTTAATTTTTGATATTGCTTTCAAGATTGTCACATGTTACCGATGCTGTGATTGGTCAGCGATGTCATCGTGTAAGGGACATAATCGGTGTTACAAATTTTCTTCCAGTAGAGGGCGCTAGTAGTGGATATCAGTAATCTTGACTACATGTATCAAGGCTGAATACGAGGAACGAATATTAGCCTTGATTTATGAAGATGGGACAGAACGTACATGCAGCAAGCAGCAATAGAATTAAGCAGAATTTTTCACTAGTCCACTGGACAAGTACATCTAGAAATCTACTTGTCCACTAATATTTTCACATGTCCAGGTCAGGTCAGGTCATAGGGTTTTACGTGCACATTCAGAACAAGCTGTTGTAGTGCACGCCTGTCATGGGCACAAGAGCCAGCCTTGGCCGGCTCCTCTGTCCATGACAGGAAAGGTTGGGGGGGGGGGGGGGGAGGAGGGGGTGCTATGGAATTTTGAATGGATCTGTTAATGCCAAAGAGAAAGGGTGCGCAATTTTTGATTGAGAAAATTTGGCGGAGTTTTTGAACGGTCGGTCGAAAGGTAAATGGCCGAGCTAATATAGGTTTTGATATTAGTTCACATGTCCAAATAAATGGGTTGTTTTATTCAAGTACAAGGACAATGTTTTTGACTACTCAAAATGAAACTTCATTGAAACTTTTACTTGTCCATTGGATAACCATTGAGGTACACTTTGCTTGTCCGAGCAGATTTTCACTTGTCAGGACAAACGGACAAGTGCTCATTTCAAACACTGGCAAGTGGTAAAGCACTTATCTGATGCGCAGTTGGTTTGGGTTCGATCCCCATCGATGGACCCTTTGGGCTATTTCTCTTTCCAGCCAGTGCTCCACAATTAGTGTAACAAAGGTTGTGGTATGACTATCCTGTCTATGGGATGCTGCATATAAAAGAATCCTTGCTGCTAATTGAAACAAGTAGTCCATTGCATAATAATAATAATTAGTATTATTATATTAATAATAATAATAATAATAATAAATTATTTATTTAGTGAGGGTAACAAATTTAGCAAAAGCTAATCTTCCTTAAGGTAGTACTAAACCAAATAACTTCCGGCTGGGTCAAAGTTCGAGGTGCACCCAACTTTTGATAGAGAAGTGAACACCACAAGTCCTGTGATTGGTTATAAATGTGAGTCTGTTGGTTGTAAAAAATAATAGTTTTATCTGGGTAAAAAAAATATGCAATTTTATTTCATCTAGTACCAATATGTCAAGTTGCCTTGTGCTTGAAACATGTATGGGGTACCTGTGAAAAAAAGTACTCGAATTTTGTGCGGAACTAGGGTAGTTATAGACGCTACCCGTTATCTCAGAAACGAGCAGCTTGACCCCCATTTTTTTCTGATTCACTTTAAGTGTGAGGGGTGGTAGTATTTATATCCGTGGCATTTATGTCGGTTGATATGTTGCAGGTAGGAGTTTTAGCCACATATGTTACTATTGTCGTCTATGGGATTTGATTTGGTACTACACACCCTTAACGCCATCTTCCCTGAGTCATGGTGACAGCAGGTTTCCTCTCTCACTATCTGTATGGTCCTTAACTATATGTCTGATACCATACATGTATGTCTGTAATTAAAGGGACACACCCTAGTTACGGCAAGTTGTTAACCATTACGGCATTGTTTTTCGCTATTAAACCCATTTTTTCACAAATAAGATTGTACTTTACTTACCGTTTATTATTTAGAATATACATTTCCATTCACCTGAAGTGTTTTTTGGTAATCCTGGTAATCCTGGTTTTTGTAATACCACAAAATGCATTTTTCGTATTTCATAAAATGGCACGGGCCTCTGAGAAAAAAACGTTGAGCAGACAGGTCTAATCTATTTTTAGAGGGGATATTTCCATTTCAATGTCACAGACGTTGGTATACCACGTGACCGTTATCATTTTGGTTCGTTTGTTTTCTCGTGCACGGTTTGTGCAATCAACATCCGATTTGTTGTTGTTTATTTGTGAGATTTTTCTTCACAGTTCGTGAACATTTTCAGTAACAATAAAGTTCAGACAAGTGTCTCAATACAAAACGTTACAAACCCTTAAAACCAATAATTTTGCTACATCTTACGATATCTGGAGAGGGGATACAAACAGGACAGAACAGTTGGAACATGTCCAGGAGAGGTGAAAGGAACACACCCCAAGTCTGTGAAATTTGTTGTGACGTAGGCATTGTTGTGCTTCGAGCGACATCTACCGGTGACATCAGAATACTAACTTTCAAAATTACTTCAAGCAATTGGGACATGGGGATTCCCATGGTATTTATCGATATAAAACCTGCTTTTTCACTCCATTTGATAAAAACGTGATCTAAGTGTGTTACAGGTTTGTAGGTTAACCAAATTATAATTTATTTTCGCAGGATGGAACTAGGGTGTGCGGCTTCATAATGTGCTGAATTCTTCATTAAATAAAACATTCCTTACTTCTCTCCTTCCTTCATTTATATGCACTTTTTTCTCCCACAGACAGGACACCACATACCATGACCATTGATAATTAATATACAACTTCCTAGTGCAATGTGACCTAAAGTATCTCATGATATATCAGCAATTAGACGAGTTTCTAACACAAAGTACCCCGTAACCCCCTTTAAGTTTTCGTATCAGCACGCAGCTGTTCGGAGTAGTCGTTTGGAAAACATCACTGTCAGCTTGTTCGAGATGAAGCAATAAGACTTTTTGGAGATTTTTTTCCTGGCTGACAGATAAAACTATTTTCTACACCACCGATCTTCAACATTGGGCTCTGTGGCCATGCAGGCTCCGGTTTCCAGTTTTTGATATCTTACCAAAACATTTAAATGTGCGGCAGAAAAACATAAACATGATCAGAAGCAGTCTGTAGAATGTCCAACTGATATAAAAGGAAAGGAATGTTTGTTTAACGACAACTTAGCACCTTGTTTAATCACAAGCTGTTGGGTGTGGTATTCGAGATATGGGGAAAACAAATGAGAACATATGAACTTGATTTATGTGCTCATGTCCATTTAATTAAGGTCCAAGCAGGCTGTCCTGGGTGCACAGAAGAAGTTTGTTTTGTTTAACAACACCACTGGAGCACATTGATTAATTAATCATTGGCTATTGGATGTCAAAGATTTGGTTATTCTGACTCGTAGTGATCAGAGAAAACCCGCTACATGTTTCCTAATGCAGCAAGGATGTCAATGACAAAAACTGTTTTGGGGGACGTGTGTGAGTGAGTGAGTGAGTGAGTAAGTGAGTGAGTGAGTGAGTGAGTGTGTGAGCAAGCGAGTGAGTGATGAGTGAGTGTGAGCAAGCGAGTGAATGATGAGTGAGTGTGAGCAAGCGAGTGAGTGAGCGAGCAAGCGAGTGAGTGAGCGAGCAAGTGAGTGAGCGAGCGAGCAAGCGAGTGAGTGAGTGAGAGTGCATGAGTGAGTGAGTGAGTGAGTGAGTGAGTGAGTGAGCTAGCGAGGGTACATGCATGCGTGCGTGCATGTGTGCATGCATGTGTGTACATATATATAAATATTTTGCTTACAAAATATCACATGCAAATGCTTTAGACATCTTTCTTATTTCTTTTTTTCCAGTTCACCAAACAATGACCTCAGCGGTTCATTAATGATTGCTAATTACCCTACATTTAATGAGAACATTAATGAATGTGAACATTAATAAACATGGACACTGATAAATGGACATGCTTAACCTTTTACCCTCACACGATCTCAAAGCATCACTTTCGGTTAGCGTTTCATTTTGCTAATTTAAAAATTCATATGCATAAAATTAGCATAAAACTCATTTTGACTGAGGTTCGTGCGTACGTTATATATTAAAACAGCTGTTGCGCCTGTCTACAGATTAACATCCAGACAGCTACAGTATTAACCGAGCTATGAACTGTAGATTGTTTTGTAATAAAATGCTGAATTGTAAAAAAAATTTTTTTTACATTTTTGCTCTCACCCCTCAATTTCACACTTTATTACAAAACAACATTCTACAGTGCACTACAAGTACAGAATTTTAAGAAAATGTATTTATAAATTGACATAATTTTGTGATAAAATTTTCATAAATTTGCTAAATTTCAAGAAAATATTTTAATAAATTTGCATAATTTCAAGAAAATTTATGTTGTCTCAAATTTTCATAATTTCATGAAATGTTTTCATAAATTTGCACAGTTTATATTTTTGTCAAATTGATTGGCGTAATTTTACAAAAATATTTTCACAAATTTACATAATTTCACAAAAATATTTTCATAAGTTTGCTTAATATAAAACAAATCCAACACAAACTTTGTGCTTTGAACAGCAAATAGTAACTTTTCGTGGCCTAATATTGATATAAGGGGCCGTGTTATATAGACATAATATATTATTCAATTTAAAAAAAATTAATTGGCATAATTTCATGAAAATATTTTTACATAATTTCATGAAAATGTTTTTCAAAAGTTAGCCTAATATAAAAAAATCCAACACAAACTTTGTGCTTTGAACAGCAAATAGTAACTTTCCATGGCCTAATATTGATATAAGGGCCATGTTATATAGACTTTATACATTCAATTTTTAAAAATTAATTGGCATAATTTCATGAAAATATTTTCACAAATTTACATAAAATATTAAGAAAATCTAACACAAAATGTGTTCTTTGAACAGCAAATAGTAATGTTTTGCGGCCTAATATTGACATACGGGCAGTGTTATATAGATATTAGATATTATTTATCTAAACAGCCCTGCCTTGGGCTGCAGTATTTATCCAGGCTATCTTCACAAGTCCACGGATCACCAAATGACTAATGATTATCAAACAGTTTGTGTCACGTCTTCTCTAACACGCCAACAGTTATGAAATTATTTGTATACTGGATATTGAAACAAAAACACCACATAAATCTTCCCAGCTCTACTGATCAGAAACAAAACCTGCTAATGGTTATGAATTAGCAAGTTTCACAGCTTCAGAAATACACCGATAGTTATGAACTTGTTTGTATATTGGATGTGTTTAGAAAAACACCCAAGTCACGTAACCAGTTTTAAGATAAATAAACATGATGGTATTATTAACACTGAAATGGCATTTTACCCCAATAGATTTTCCAACTTCTGCAAATATAGCTTTGATCAGCCAGTGATAACAATATTGGCAATTAACAGAGATGATTCTTCAAAGGAGATATTTGTTATTCGTGGTCTTTGCAGGAAAAACACAGACACACTTTATTTTAGATCAGTGTTAAACACAGACACACTTTATTTGAGATCAGTGTTATAAAACACAGACACACTTTATTTGAGATCAGTGTTATAAAACACAGACATACTTTATTTGAGATCAGTGTTATAAAACACAGACACACTTTATTTGAGATCAGTGTTATAAAACACAGACATACTTTATTTGAGATCAGTGTTATAAAACACAGACACACTTTATTTGAGATCAGTGTTATAAAACACAGACACACTTTATTTGAGATCAGTGTTATAAAACACAGACATACTTTATTTGAGATCAGTGTTATAAAACACAGACACACTTTATTTGAGATCAGTGTTATAAAACACAGACACACTTTATTTGAGATCAGTGTTATAAAACACAGACACACTTTATTTGAGATCAGTGTTATAAAACACAGACACACTTTATTTGAGATCAGTGTTATAAAACACAGACACACTTTATTTGAGATCAGTGTTATAAAACACAGACACACTTTATTTGAGATCAGTGTTATGAAACACAGACACACTTTATTTGAGATCAGTGTTATGAAACACAGACACACTTTATTTGAGATCAGTGTTATGAAACACAGACACACTTTATTTTAGATCAGTGTTATGAAACACAGACACACTTTATTTGAGATCAGTGTTATAAAACACAGACATACTTTATTTGAGATCAGTGTTATAAAACACAGACACACTTTATTTGAGATCAGTGTTATAAAACACAGACACACTTTATTTGAGATCAGTGTTATGAAACACAGACAGACTTTATTTGAGATCAGTGTTATGAAACACAGACACACTTTATTTTAGATCAGTGTTATGAAACACAGACACACTTTATTTGAGATCAGTGTTATAAAACACAGACACACTTTATTTGAGATCAGTGTTATAAAACACAGACACACTTTATTTGAGATCAGTGTTATAAAACACAGACACACTTTATTTGAGATCAGTGTTATAAAACACAGACACACTTTATTTGAGATCAGTGTTATAAAACACAGACACACTTTATTTGAGATCAGTGTTATAAAACACAGACACACTTTATTTGAGATCAGTGTTATAAAACACAGACACACTTTATTTTAGATCAGTGTTATGAAACACAGACACACTTTATTTGAGATCAGTGTTATAAAACACAGACACACTTTATTTGAGATCAGTATTATAAAACACAGACACACTTTATTTCAGATCAGTGTTATGAAACACAGACACACTTTATTTGAGATCAGTGTTATAAAACACAGACACACTTTATTTGAGATCAGTGTTAAACACAGACACACTTTATTTGAGATCAGTATTATAAAACACAGACACACTTTATTTCAGATCAGTGTTAAAGAAACTTTTATGAGTAACCTGTGTGGCAATGGGCCTCTCTTTTTATGAGTAACCTGCGTGGCAATGGGCCTCTCTTTTTATGAGTAACCTGCGTGGCAATGGGCCTCTCTTTTTATGAGTAACCTGCGTGGCAATGGGCCTCTCTTTTTATGAGTAACCTGCGTGGCAATGGGCCTCTCTTTTTCTCTCTCTCTCCTTCCTACCTTCTCTTTCTCTTCCTCCCTCGCTCTCTTCCTTCCGTCACTTTCTGTCACTCACTCACTCGCTCTCTCCCCTCCCTCTCTCTGCCTCCCTTTCTCTCTCTCACTCACTCTCTCCCCTCCCGTTCTCTCTCTCCCTCCATTTTTCTCTGCCTCTGTAACTCTCTCCCTCAATCCCCCACCCTCTCTCCTCTCTCTTTCTCTCTCCCTCCCTCTTTCTCTGTCTCCCTCCCTTTCTCTCTCTCAATCCCTCTCTTCCTCTTTCTCTAATTCTCTCCACCCCTCCCTTTCTCTGCCTCCGTAACTCTATCCACCGGCCTCGGTGGCGTCGTGGCAGGCCATCGGTCTACAGGCTGGTAGGTACTGGGTTCGGATCCCAGTCGAGGCATGGAATTTTTAATCCAGATACCGACTCCAAACCCTGAGTGAGTGCTCTGCAAGGCTCAATGGGTAGGTGTAAACCACTTCCACTGACCAGTGATCCATAACTGGTTCAACAAAGGCCATGGTTTGTGCTATCCTGCCTGTGCTATCTTGCAAATAAAAGATCCCTTGCTGCCTGTCATAAAAGAGTAGCCTATGTGGCGACAGTGGGTTTCCTCTAAAAAAATCTGTGTGGTCCTTAACCATATGTCTGATGCCATGTAACCGTAAATAAAATGTGTTGAGTGCGTCGTTAAATAAAACACTTCTTTCTTTTTCTTTCCGTAACTCTATCCCTCACTCATCCACCCTCTCTTCTCTCTCCCCCCTCTCTCTTTGCCAATAATACCTATTTTTTTATTTAGGGGATAATATTACTGTGTTTCATTGTTAACTATAAAGATTTATCACAAAATTTGGATTTAGGGACGAGACGAAACACAGTTATATTTCCATTTTGTCTTCTTTATCAATTTTATTGTTCTAAAAAGTGTGTTCTGAACAAAAATGGTGGACTTCAGATTGTAATACAGCTATTTCTGCCGAACCTTCTCGTGCCATTTTGGAAACACAGATTAGAATAGCAGGCCATTAAGACACATGATTGAATTGTCTGCTGTGATCGATTAGGGACCGGACCTTACTCGGGGAGGGTGGTGTTCATTGCTGTTAACGAAGTATTAAAAATGACAATTGTACGAAATAGTAACAAAATAAGAACAATAACATCATTTTGATCTGAAGTTAGCAATAGTTTTGAAAATTATTTATAACAACATTTAAATATAATGGAAGGTGCGGAATTAATATACTGACGAAAACGCCACACATGACGCCAAGTGACAGCATATTGGATGAGTTTTCAGAATTTTGTTATCGTGATAAATCCTGCTTGCCCATGACGGCATACATCTATCATCTGATTTATCACAAAAATTAACCAATGGGAAAAAGGCTTATATGACAGTTGTATTAGAATCAGAATTGTTGCTGAAAACTAAAGCAACCCCATCTCCACCTCTGATCCACCATACCTGTTGATTGCTCGCTCTCTCTCTCTCTCTGTGTGTTTCGTAAATATATATATATAATATAATATATCAACGCTCGAAACGACCTGTGGCCAGGTCGCCAAATGTCTCATTTGGGCGACTTAAATATTAAAAAATAATGGCGTTAGTCGCCCAAATACTATTATTTGTGAGATCGTTTTTAGAGCTATAACATATGAGCCACTATTACTATTTGTATTGCATATATTTATTCCACATTAAAATCTTGCTCATGGTTCATGGTTCAATTACCTTAATTTGCCAACATTCATTATTATTTTTTGGGCTACCATATTTTTTGGCGAGTTTTGAGCCCTGATATATATATCTCTGTCTGTCTGTCTGTCTCTCTCTCTCTCTGTCTGTCTCTCTTTCTCTCTCACTGTCCCTCTCCCCCTTTCTCTGTATCCCTTTCTCTTTCTCTCTGTGTCTCTATCGCTGTCTCTCTGTCACTGTCTCTCTCTATCTGTCTGTCTCTCTGTCTCTATCTCTCTGTCAGTCTCTCTATGTCTGTCTCTCTATATCTGTCTCTCTGTCTCCGTCTGTCTGTCTGTCTCTCCCTCCCCAAAGCATTACAGTAATCATATTTTGGACACCAAATATCAGTAGTTTAAAATGTGCCGAGATTTGTTAAACAAATACGTCTTGTGTTTCTCTGCCTATCTTTTCTAAAGCATGGCCGATAAAACCCAGTGAACGGCTGATCCTGCAGTCAGCCTTGTTTTGGGAAGCTGACAGTGCTACTGGTAAAACATATCTGTAGATAACATATCACTGAAAACAGTTCAGTCCCCCATCCCTGGTCTGTCGGAGGTGATAACATATCACTGAAAACAGTTCAGTCCCCCATCCCTGGTCTGTCGGAGGTGATAACATATCACTGAAAACAGTTCAGTCCCCCATCCCTGGTCTGTCGGAGGTGATAACATATCACTGAAAACAGTTCAGTCCCCCATCCCTGGTCTGTCGGAGGTGATAACATATCACTGAAAATAGTTCAGTCCCCCATCCCTGGTCTGTCGGAGGTGATAACATATCACTGAAAACAGTTCAGTCCCCCATCCCTGGTCTGTCGGAGGTGATGGGAAATGAACATGGTAGAAATGTCCAGTGACACATCACAAAGTTAAAATATGAATATTTAGTCTCTAACATATATACTACTCACAACAAGTTAAGGGCCACATGGCCACTGTTTCTGAGATGGGTAGACCATTCGCTGTGCCAGTGGTATGGAAACGCTCGTACAGTTAATGGATGACGGAATGGCTCATTTGCGGGCATCTCGCTAATTGTCTTTTAGATATGCTATCTTTCAGACATGTCAGGGCTTGACCACAATCCAAAATGCTGTTTAAGCTTTTGGCGACATGGTTATCCCCCAAAAAAGAAGTTTTATTTAACGATGCACTGAACACATTTTATTTACGGCTATATGGCGTCAGAGATATGGTTAAGGACCACACAGATACTGAGAGAGGAAAACCGCTGTCACCACTTCATGAGCTACTCTTTTCGATTAGTTCATACCACAGCCTTTGATATACCAGGTTATCCGAAGCCAGCTTGCATAGAAATGTATACCCTTCACACCCCAATCAAACATGAAAAAGTAAAGTAAAATTTTATACTGGCCCTCAACTTCTTGTGACTAGTATACGATTACTGCATTTTTGATCAAAAGGGAATGAAGGAATGAATATTTTGTCAGGGCTTCTGGATCATGGTAGCCCCACTCCCATGGCTAGTGATATTCAATGTTGGGCTAGTAAATAACTACTACTGCCATGCCAGACAGGGCTTCTGGATCATGGTAGCCCCACTACCATGGCTAGTGATATTCAATGCTGGGCTAGTAAATAACTACTATTGCCATGCCAGACAGGGCTTCTAGATTATGGTAGCCCCACTCCCATGGCTAGTGATATTCAATGCTGGGCTAGTAAATAACTACTATTGCCATGCCAGACAGGGCTTCTAGATTATGGTAGCCCCACTACCATGGCTAGTGATATTCAATGCTGGGCTAGTAAATAACTACTATTGCCATGCCAGACAGGGCTTCTAGATTATGGTAGCCCCACTCCCATGGCTAGTGATATTCAATGCTGGGCTAGTAAATAACTACTATTGGCATGCCAGACAGGGCTTCTGGATCATGGTAGCCCTACTCCCATGGCTAGTGATATTCAATGCTGGGCTAGTAAATAACTACTATTGGCATGCCAGACAGGGCTTCTGGATCATGGTAGCCCCACTCCCATGGCTAGTGATATTCAATGCTGGGCTAGTAAATAACTACTATTGGCATGCCTGACAGGGCTTCTAGATCATGGTAGCCCCACTCCCATGGCTAGTGATATTCAATGCTGGGCTAGTAAATAACTACTATTGGCATGCCTGACAGGGCTTCTAGATCATGGTAGCCCCACTCCCATGGCTAGTGATATTCATTGCTGGGCTAGTAATAACTACTATTGGCATGCCTGACAGGGCTTCTAGATTATGGTAGCCCCACTCCCATGGCTAGTGATATTCATTGCTGGGCTAGTAAATAACTACTATTGGCATGCCTGACAGGGCTTCTAGATTATGGTAGCCCCACTCCCATGGCTAGTGATATTCATTGCTGGGCTAGTAAATAACTACTATTGGCATGCCAGACAGGGCTTCTAGATTATGGTAGCCCCACTCCCATGGCTAGTGATATTCATTGCTGGGCTAGTAAATAACTACTATTGGCATGCCAGACAGGGCTTCTAGATTATGGTAGCCCCACTCCCATGGCTAGTGATATTCATTGCTGGGCTAATAAATAACTACTACTGCCATGCCAGACAGGGCTTCTAGATTATGGTAGCCCTACTCCCATGGCTAGTGATATTCATTGCTGGGCTAGTAAATAACTACTATTGGCATGCCAGACAGGGCTTCTGGATCATGGTAGCCCTACTCCCATGGCTAGTGATATTCATTGCTGGGCTAGTAAATAACTACTATTGGCATGCCAGACAGGGCTTCTGGATCATGGTAGCCCTACTCCCATGGCTAGTGATATTCATTGCTGGGCTAGTAAATAACTACTATTGGCATGCCAGACAGGGCTTCTGGATCATGGTAGCCCTACTCCCATGGCTAGTGATATTCATTGCTGGGCTAGTAAATAACTACTATTGGCATGCCAGACAGGGCTTCTGGATCATGGTAGCCCTACTCCCATGGCTAGTGATATTCATTGCTGGGCTAGTAAATAACTACTATTGGCATGCCTGACAGGGCTTCTGGATCATGGTAGCCCTACTCCCATGGCTAGTGATATTCAATGCTGGACTAGTAAATAACTACTATTGGCATGCCAGACAGGGCTTCTGGATCATGGTAGCCCTACTCCCATGGCTAGTGATATTCAATGCTGGGCTAATAAATAACTACTACTGCCATGCCAGACAGGGCTTCTAGATTATGGTAGCCCTACTCCCATGGCTAGTGATATTCATTGCTGGGCTAGTAAATAACTACTATTGCCATGCCAGACAGGGCTTCTAGATTATGGTAGCCCCACTACCATGGCTAGTGATATTCAATGCTGGGCTAGTAAATAACTACTATTGCCATGCCAGACAGGGCTTCTAGATTATGGTAGCCCCACTCCCATGGTTAGTGATATTCAATGCTGGGCTAGTAAATAACTACTATTGCCATGCCAGACAGGGCTTCTGGATCATGGTAGCCCCACTACCATGGCTAGTGATATTCAATGCTGGGCTAGTAAATAACTACTATTGCCATGCCTGACGGCTAGTGAAATTTGTTTGTCAAATGTCGCAGTTAAGTCTATTTTGTGAATATGAATATCCTGCCCTCCACCCCCACCCAAATGTTAGTGTTGTTAAGCTATATCTCTCTCTTTAGGTGACATCCATGTAATTTTTACTATTATTTAGTAAAATTGTATTAACTTAAAGTAAAGTAGGGCTAGTGAATTTTTAATCGTGGCTAGTAAATTTTAAGAATCACTGATCCCATGGCTAGTGGATTTTTATAAAATTCTAGAAGCCCTGGTTTTATTTTATTTAACGAAGCAAAAAGTTTGTTTTATTTAACGACGCCACTAGAGCACATTGATTTTTTATCTTATCATCGGCTATTGGACGTCAAACATATGGTCATTCTGACACTGTTTTTAGAGGAAACCCGCTGTCGCCACATAGGCTACTCTTTTTACGACAGGCAGCAAAGGATCTTTTATTTGCGCTTCCCACAAGCAGGATAGCACAAACCATGGCCTTTGTTGAACCAGTTATGGATCACTGGTCGGTGCAAGTGGTTTACACCTACCCATTGAGCCTTGCGGAGCACTCACTCAGGGTTTGGAGTCGGTATCTGGATTAAAAATCCCATGCCTCGACTGGGATCCAAACCCAGTACCTACCAGCCTGCCACGACGCCACCGAGGCCGGTGATTTAACGAAGCACGTAACACATTTATTATGGTTAAATATGGTGTTGGACATATGGTTAAGAAGCACACAGAGAGGAAATCCGCCACAAAATAGGCTACTCTTTCCAGTTAGCAGCAAGGGATCCCACAGACAAGATAGCACATACCACGGCCTTTGATATACCAGTTGTGGAGCACTGGCTGAAAAGAGAAGTAGTCTAATGATGGGGATCGATCCTAGACTGACTGTGCATCAGTCGAGCACTTTACTCTTTTGGATGGATGGATGGATGGATAGATGGATGGATGGATGGATGCATGGATGGATGGATGGATGGATGGATGGATGGATGGATGGATGGATGGGTGGATGGATGGGTGGATGGATGGATGGATGGATGGGTAGATGGGTGGGTGGGTGAGTGGGTGTGGATGGATGGATGGATGGATGCATGGATGGATGGATGGATGGATGGATGGATGGTTTCATGAACAGGTTCATAAGTGAGCGAGTAAGTGAGTGAGTGAGTGAGTGAGTGAATGACACCACTCTAGACCATGAGACACAGTTGTCATCTGTTGGAAACTTAATAACATGGAAGATTTGAAATACGCTGAGACATCATTATAACAATATTCATTTCATTCTTCACTCATAACTTTAAAAAAGATATTGAAACAAAACAAAATTAAAAGAAAGAATAATAAAGAAGCAAATAATATTTTGCCTCATCTGAACTTTGAGTCAATTTGAGATAAACCTATAGAAGATAGCATTGTGAATTGTCCGTGTTGAATAACAAGCATTACTTGTACTCTACGTTTTGTTACTTGTACTCTACGTCTCATACAGAACATTTATACCAAGAAAACATCACCTCTTGACACACGCTTAAAGAAAACTTTCAGAGCGTGCACACGTTTGAATATTATGCTAATATAGCTGAGGAAGGTGGAGGATAATAAAATAACACATTTTAAACATGATGTACAGAACGGATACAGTCCGCCACGGATTAACGGACAGGTAAAGAATGTTTGTTTATTATGACACCTTGGCACTCTTTAGACTATGGTTATTATTATACAGGACTTCTGGAATTTTTATAAAATCCACTAGCTATGGGATCAGTGATTTAAAATATTTACTAGCCACAATTAAAAATTCACTAGCAGGCCTTGAAACGACCTGTGGCCAGGTCGCCAAATGCAACCAATGTCCCATTTAAATATAAAATAGTGGTGTTAGTTCTTTTAGAGCTACAACATATGAGCCACTATTAATATCTGTATTGCAATGATTTATTCCATATTAAAATCTTGCTCATGGTTCGTACTTCGCTTACTATATTTTTCCAACATCCTTTATTATTTTTTGTGCCACCATCTTTTTTGGTGAGTTTCGAGCCCTGACTAGCCCTACTTTAAGTTGATACAAGTTTACTAAAGAATAGTAAATATTGGATATGTCACCCCTATAGAGAGAGAGCTTATAAAAAACTAACATTGGGGGGATGGGGTGGGGGGGTGGGGGCAGGTTATTCATATTTATAAAATAGACTTAACAGCAACATTTGACCAAAAATATTCACTAGCCGTTGGGCATGGCAATAGTAGTTATTTACTAGCCCAACACTGAATATCACTAGCCATGGGAGTGGGGCTACCATAATCTAGAAGCCCTGTCTGGCATGGCAATAGTAGTTATTTACTAGCCCAACATTGAATATCACTAGCCATGGGAGTGGGGCTACCATAATCTAGAGGCCCTGTCTGGCATGGTAATAGTAGTTATTTACTAGCCCAACACTGAATATCACTAGCCATGGGAGTGGGGCTACCATAATCTAGAAGCCCTGTCTGGCATGGTAATAGTAGTTATTTACTAGCCCAACACTGAATATCACTAGCCATGGGAGTGGGGCTACCATAATCTAGAAGCCCTGTCGGGCATGGCAATAGTAGTTATTTACTAGCCCAACATTGAATATCACTAGCCATGGGAGTGGGGCTACCATAATCTAGAAGCCCTGTCTGGCATGGCAATAGTAGTTATTTACTAGCCCAACATTGAATATCACTAGCCATGGGAGTGGGGCTACCATAATCTAGAAGCCCTGGGTTATATGTAACAGATGGCTGTTTCAATATCTGACTGAAAGAGACAGACATTCATCTGTCCGTCCACAAACTGATGCACTCAAACCTAACCCACCTGCATCACTACCTAAAACCCACCCAGACCCATAAATCCAAGCTCAATCCTCAGTCCATCAACCCTTCCATTCCTTCATCCAATCAATCAATGAAGTTTAAAATGTGAACCTTGAACCTCAAAAACATTTACATTGGTAGAAAAATTTACTGTTTATCAAGTAGCACAAGAACAAAGCAACAAAAAGTCTGTCTCACACTGACCCACCCACCCCTTCATTCATCAATCCATTCCTCCCACCCACCCCTACATCTATCAATCAACTCATCCATCCATCAATATGTTCATCCATCCATCAATTTGCTCATCAATCCATCCATCCATCCATATATCCATCCATCCATATATCCATCCATCCATCGATTCCATCCTACCATCCATCCATCCATATATCAATCCATCCATTCATCCATCCATATATCAATCCATCCATCCATCCATCCTACCATCCATCCATCCATCCATCCATATATCCATCCATCCATCGATTCCATCCTACCATCCATATATCAATCCATCCATCCATCCATCCATCCATCCATCCATAGATCCATCCATCCATATATCCATCCATATATCCATCCATCCATCCATCCATATATCCATCCATCCATCCATCCATCCATATATCCATCCATCCATCATCCATAAATCCATCCATCCATATATCCATCCATCCATCCATCCATCCATCCATCGATATATCAATCCATCCATCCATCCATCCTACCATCCATCCTTCCTTCCTTCCCTCCATCCACCATCACTTATAAGTCAGAAACATCAATCTTTAATGGGAAATGAAAACATATATAATGTCATCTTCTAATATTTGACTACAACTTGGCGAAACATTTTGCGTGAGTCTATTTTCATTATATTTCAACTCTACTTTATCATAAAGTTAACCTTTAATGTCAGAACCATCTACAACATTTAGTCGCTGGGTAGGAGAAATGTCCGAATGTCACAATCTACCTGTAGTGCCGGCACAAAGTGACACAAAAGTCCCTGAAAAGATGCTCCACGCTTGACAAGAGCCCGACACAAGACTCCATACACTGCACATTCGTTCTGCACGGGTGCCGGGTTTCGGCTCTGTTACCCCCACAATGGCCCACGTACGAAAGGGACTGTCACAGTCATTTGGTTTTCGTGAAAGAAGATGTTTACCGTTCAATGGGAAATGACCGTCCACGGTTAATATGGGGACAGTGGATGGATGCGTTGTGTCGGGTCTTGTCAAGACTAGTCAGTGTGACGGACAGGGCCAATTGACAGTAATTGTTAGAGAAAGGTGGTGGGGTGGGGGTGGGTGGGGGGGGGGGGAGTTAATTTTAGAAATTAATTTACTGGAACAGAATGTTTGTTTGATGACATCCTGGCAGATTGTAAGCTTGAGCTATTTGGTGTTTGGAATATTGTTATTGTTATATTCATTCAGCGAGAGAGAGAGAGAGAGAGAGAGAGAGAGAGAGAGAGAGAGAGAGGGAGGGAGGGAGAGGAGAGAGAGAGAGAGAGAGAGAGAGAGAGAGAGAGAGAGAGAGAGAGAGAGAGAGAGAGAGAGAGAGAGAGAGAGAGAGAGGAGGAGAGAGAGAGAGAGAGAGAGAGAGAGAGAGAGAGAGAGAGAGAGAGAGAGAGAGACAGACAGACAGACAGACAGACAGACAGACAGACAGACAGACAGACAGAGCAAAAGCTGCTGCTGTTGCATCCATCCATCCACCCACCAATCCATATGCCAATATATTTATCCATCCATCCAGTGATTTATCCATCCAGTGATTTATCCATCCATCCGTCCATCCATCCATCCACCAACCCATCCATCCCCAAACCTATCCATCCATCCCCAAACACATTCATCCATCCATCCATCCATCCATCCATCCATCCCCAAACCTATCCATCCATCCCCAAACACATTCATCCATCCATCCATCCATCCATCCCCAAACCTATCCATCCATCCCCAAACACATTCATCCATCCATCCATCCATCCATCCATCCCCAAACCTATCCATCCATCCCCAAACACATTCATCCATCCATCCATCCATCCATCCATCCATCCATCCATCCCCAAACCTATCCATCCATCCCCAAACACATTCATCCATCCATCCATCCATCCATCCATCCATCCCCAAACACATTCATCCATCCATCCATCCATCCATAAACATTTTAAATTTCATTCCTTCTTTATTCTTCACATTATGATTATTGTATTATCCACCCACCCATTCATTAATCCATCCATCTATCTGCTCATTAATTCATTCACCCATCTATCCAGCCATCTATCCACCCATCTATTCACCCATCTATCCACCCATCTATTCACCCATCTATCCACCCATTTATACACACATCCACAAACATTTGATGATTATCACACCGACAATGATCCACGTTTCAAACACACTTCCATACAGTCTCCTTTTACTTCTGTTGCTGTTGTTGTTTTGAATACAATTACGCACACACGACTGGACTGGTAACAGCTCTGTGGGCTGTCTGTCGATATAAAACTAGTCTCACTGTCTCAAGGACCGCGTACAGCCCTGGGACAGTGGCCAACAAGAAAAAGCAAAGATCTCACTGGCCACCTTATTTACACAGGCATTAGATCTAAATCACCATCCATGGACAGCCAAGTGACCACTTGATATTGGTGTTTACACAAATTGAGAATAATTTATGAGCTAGTCATTGCTGGACATGAGCCCAATCCAAGAGAAATATACATAACTGTATGTGTGTTTTGTATACCTGTATTTGAATCAGTGTTTTGTGTACCTGAATGAGTGTGTTTGTTTAGTACACCTCAAAGTATTATTCTGACCTTTACGTTACCTTTATACAGTTTTATCAACTACACAAACTGAATATTGGAAGCAATTCAGAAGATTTCTGTTTGAAAATGAATAATTGATAAGCAGAAAGAAAGAAATGTTTTATTTAACGACACACTCAACACATTTTATTTACGGTTATATGGCGTCGGAAATATGGTTAAGGACCACACAGATATTGCAAGAGGAAACCTGCTGTTGCTACCTCATGGGCTACTCTTTTTTTCGATTAACAGCAAGAGATCTTTTATATGCACCATCCCACAGACAGGGCAGTACATACCACAGCCTTTGATATACCAGTCTTTTTTTTATCCCACTGCCCCCTTTCCTTTCTCTCCTTTTGAATTCCATCTCATTTCTTCCCGATCTGGCAACTCCTCCTATCGTTCAACTACTTTCGCTGTCCACCTCCACATCCCAGTCCTTGTCTTTCTGATATACCAGTCTTGGTGCACTGGCTGGAACGAGAAATAGCCCAATGGGCCCACCGATGGGGATAGATCCCACACCGACCACGCATCGAGTGAGCGCTGTACCACTGGGCTACGTCCCACCCTCATTTAACAAACATTCCTTTCCTTTCTACCACTGAGACACATCAGCTGATAAAACCGGCATATCGTGTAAATATAAAACTTTGGATTTCAGATGCTAAAATGCCTTGTTCTGACTCAAAACCAACAGCGCATCACACGAGAGCTTTACCATTGGGCTATGTACGTCCTGCCCTCATTTAACAAACATTCCTTTCCTTTCTACCACTGAGACACATCAGCTGATAAAACCTGCATATCGTGTAAATATAAAACTTTGGATTTCAGATGCTAAAATGCCTTGTTCCGACTCAAACCCAACCGCACGTCACACGAGAGCTTTACCATTGGGCTATGTACGTCCTGCCCTCGTTTAACAAACATTCCTTTCCTTTCTACCACTGAGACACATCAGCTGATAAAACCTGCATATCATGTAAATATAAAACTTTGGATTTCAGATGCTAAAATGCCTTGTATCGACTCAAACCCAACCGCACGTCACACGAGAGCTTTACCATTGGGCTATGTACGGCCCACCTTCGTTTAGCAAACATTCCTTTCCTTTCTACCACTGAGACACATCAGCTGATAAAACCTGCATATCGTGTAAATATAAAACTTTGGATTTCAGATGCTAAAATGCCTTGTTCTGACTCAAACCCAACCGCACGTCACACGAGAGCTTTACCATTGGGCTATGTACGTCCTGCCCTCGTTTAACAAACATTCCTTTCCTTTCTACCACTGAGACACATCAGCTGATAAAACCTGCATATCATGTAAATATAAAACTTTGGATTTCAGATGCTAAAATGCCTTGTATCGACTCAAACCCAACCGCACGTCACACGAGAGCTTTACCATTGGGCTATGTACGTCCTGCCCTCGTTAAACAAACATTCCTTTCCTTTCTACCACTGAGACACATCAGCTGATAAAACCTGTATATCGTGTAAATATAAAACTTTGGATTTCAGATGCTAAAATGCCTTGTTCTGACTCAAAACCAACAGCGCATCACACGAGAGCTTTACCATTGGACTACGTAGGTATTGCCCTCGTTAAACAAACATTCCCTTCCTTTTTACCACTGAGCTAAATCAGTTGATAAAACCTGCATATTGTGTAAATATAAAACTTGAGTTCGGTTGCCAGGTCGATGTGACAGACAGTGTTAAATAAAGCCACATGTTACAATATGTAAATATTCCTGGATTGATATCGTAAAGCAAACTGTTACCTGCTCCCCCCTACCCCCCCCCCCCCGACTAAATAATACACTCAATACTGTCTGTTTATCGGGCACAATAACACAAGGTCAGCTAAATCAAAACTAATGTACAATTTTACATTGTATAATAATAAAGGTTGACATGTTGACAGGTCAATTATAAATTTTACATTAAAAAATTGACAATAATGTTTACATCAATTTTTTTTAATAAATTTTATATTGTTCATCTGAATATATACATTTATGGGCATAGGAAGGTGCCCAAAAAAGGGGGGGGGGGGTACACAAACACATATATATGCTAGTGTAAGTGGTTTAACACTGTAAAACTAACTACATGTACTAACAATGCTTAAAGGGGCAGTCCTGAATTTACTGCAATTTTTAAGATGTTATCAACTAACAGAGACTCTTTAACGATTGTAATTACATACAAATATATTTTTCTGCATAAAATATTAGTGGCTGTATATTAAACATGTTTCTGATCATTCTGATATTTACACTAGGCTAAATTTCATTTTATTTCCTAAAAAAAAAGTCTTTCGTACATACGAAATTATTTGAAGACAAAATCCAGTTTGGGCTTCTCACAAATATTAAGATGACCAGAAACATGTTGAATATACAGACACTGATATTCTAAACAAGAAAGAGAGAGAGGAAACCCGCTGCCGCCACTTCATGGGCTACTCTTTTCGATTAGCAGCAAGGGATCTTTTATATGCACCATCCCACAGACAGGTAGTACATACCACAGCCTTTGTTATACCAGTGTGGTGCACTGGCTGGAACGAGAAATAACCCGCCCCAGATAAGTTTTGAAACAATTAACTCATGTACAGGATTCAAACCACTTTGAAAGGTGTTTGATTTTGAACAATCATAATGAAAAGACCTTTGAATTTGTAAAAACAAAACATAAAAAAGTGTTAAATTTGATTATAAATCGATCTTAAAAAGAGCTTGAATTGCATCTTTCTGCCGATAAATATTTATATTTACCTTAGATAGATTTACTGTTTTATCATTTGTAACTGGTGGCACCATTTTACTACTTTCTGCCAATTTAAATTTACCAGTTCCGGAGCACATCCTGCAATTCTGCGCCCTCTACGACGAAGCCAGGATAAAGCACTGGCCAAACGGAGCAACACTGGCTGAGACAGAGACAGTGTTTTTCATCACCAAATCTAAAGCATGATCAACTATAGCTTGAACGCAGAAGAATAAGAAATTATCAGCTTGAAATTTATATATAATATGCCATTTGCATTCTACTTGACCCAATTTAAATTTACCATGGACAAATTTATTGTGTCTTGTGTAACTTGCGGCACCATTTTAGTGTATCTTGTATTAAACCCTGTGACTTGAAGGGACAGACCCTAGTTTCAACCCGTGAAAATTTAACACTAAGTTTAATTAAAGGGACAGACCCTAGTTTCAACCCGTGAAAATTAACACCAATTTTAATTAAAGGGACAGACCCTAGTTTCAGCCCATGAAAATTAACACCAATTTTAATTAAAGGGACAGACCCTAGTTTCAACCTGTGAAAATTAACACTAAGTTTAATTAAAGGGACAGACCCTAGTTTCAGCCCATGAAAATTAACACCAATTTTAATTAAAGGGACAGACCCTAGTTTCAACCCGTGAAAATTAACACTAAGTTTAATTAAAGGGACAGACCCTAGTTTCAACCCGTGAAAATTAACACCAAGTTTAATTAATCTACAAAGCTGTAACACATTTGGATACAGTTACAATTGAGTGAAACATGAGTCTGTGACTTTGAAATGGTGAAATATCCTCTAAAAATAGACTAAAACTCGACTCCATAACTGTTACTTCTCAGATGCACATGCGTTTTTAAAAATATGAGAAATGTATTTTTTGATATTAAAAACACCAGGATCACCAAAACCACTTCGAATGTACGGAAATGGATAGTCTAAACCATAAAATCTAAGTAAAGTATGATTTCAGTCGTCAAAACCGGCTATAATAGTAAAAAATATGCCGTAGTGTTTAAAAACTAGGGTATATCCCTTTAAACAGTGTAGCAAAACGTCCAATATATCAAATGAGTTTGCCTGAAAATTAAACACTGTCAACAATACCGCCGCTTTAAATAGTGGACAGTGATATTGCTACTGAGAGTGCTTCAATAGGCAAGTAAATATGTGACCAAGACCCTGCATATATTACAAGCAAACATGAAAAACATGCCTTGTTAATTAAATTACTGTCGCTTTTATTGGATTTACTTTGCTTTTTAGAAAAGATACTCTAAAAAAAAAAAAGGAATACAAATCACAGAAAGCAGATTAACAATCAACATAGAGTTCTGACAGAAGTAAAAACGTAAAGAATCGGTAAATAATTTTTCATTTTCGACCACTTTTTATTTATTTATTTTTTCACAAAGGGAGCCGAAAAATTGTAAATATTTGCTCAATATTCAAACAGTTTTCCCTTTCTCGTTTTTGCACGCTTTCCGACACGTCAATGTTTTTTCTTTTCTTGTTTTTGTTCTGGCAACATTTTATTTGATTTTCTCTACAACTGCTGTTCAGCGTTGTGTTTATTCCCGATGAGAGAGAAACAAGGTCAGCTTTTGAAGTCGTTCAATTCAATACCTATTCATGAATATTAGTCTGCCAGGAAGATTGAAACCTGTACGTACGCCACAATCACAAGTAGCGTTTTTTTGTTCAAAAGAAAAACTGCTTTGCATTTTCTTAATAGCTGAACCGTGGTGAATAACTCCCGTATTTGATAGGTGTAATAACTATTTTGTAAAGTATTTCGCTGTGACCACTCAGAAAAAAATAATTTTGTACTCCGTGAACGAGAGGCAAAGAAATGAAGACAAATTCTTATTCAAGGCTGACGGTTCTCAAATTTGTTCTTTGATGAATATTTGGATGTCAAGAATGGTTATTTTCAAATCAAATATATTTGTTATAATTTAACTGATAAAGACTAACGGAACTCATTTCAATTTTGTTAATAATAATACGCCAGTTGTGTTCTAGTTGACCTGGTTTGAAGTGTGTACTAGTATACATGTTCCTCAGAAAGGAATTAGATTTTTCTATATATATACATGTATGCTCGAATTCAAAAGAATATCTTGTACAATTTGGTTGAATACTTTTTTTTTATCCTCTGGCGACTGTATGCATGATGTTTCCAAAACCATGTGTTTTTGAATTTTGTTGAGCTTGCAAGAATGTTTTACACAATTTTTATTTAAGGTATTTTTTTCAATTTTGACTCAATTTTAAGTATTGTTCGTTAAAAAAATTAAAAAAAATTCCATTATGAATATTTGAAGCATACGGTATATAAAATGCATTTGATTCTTTTTAACGGATTTTTGTTTTAAATATATACTATGAATTTTCTTTCCAAAAGTAATAAAATACAAAAATACAAAAGATAATTGCCTTTAGAAAAATATTTTATTTTTTTTTATTTTGTTGTTTCAAACTTTAACTCTCAACTGTCCAAGCGGTCGGTTTGGGATCGATCCCCGTCGGTGGGCCCATTGGATTATTTCTCGTTCAGCCAGTGCACCACGACTGGTATATCAAAGGCTGTGCTATGTACTATCCTGTTTGTGGGATGGTGCATATAAAAGATCCCTTGCTACTAATAAAAAAAAAATGTAGCAGGTTTCCTCTCTATGACTGTCAAAATGACCAACAGCCGATGATTAATAAATCAATGTCCTGGTGAGGAATTCTTGGTTTGTTATTCCTGTATAAAGATGGCCTGAAAATTACACCTCCCAGCTATTAAAACTCACTCTAAGTGGAAGCCAATACTAGGATTCAAACCCAGAAACTACCAGCCTTTAGACCAATAACTTAACCACTGAGACACAGAAGCTGGTATTCCTCTCTCTCTCAATAACAACTATCCATTAAATTCATAAACCTCTATCCTGGCCAGACCGACCAAACAGCTGACGCGTGTGCCCAGGACAGTGTGCTTAAATCAAACCTTAAATCGATAGAAACAAGATATGTTTTGTTTAACAACACCACTTGAGCACATTGCATAATTAACCATCGGTTATTGGATGTCAAACATTTGGTAATTTCGACATATAGTCTTAGAGAAGAAACCAACTTAAATTTTCCATTGGTAGAAAGATATCTTTTATATATGCACCATCCCACCAGACAGGATAGCACATATCACAGCCTTTGTTACACCAGTTGTGGAGCACTGGCTGGAACGAGAAATAGCCCAATGGGCTCACTGATGGGTAACTCAGTCGACTGAGTGCTCGCAGGATCAAACCACCTCAGTGGATCCATTCAACTGATTGGTTTTTTTCTCATTCCAACCAGTGTTGTATGAGTGCTCGCTTGAGGTGCTTGCATTGCAGGATCAAACCACCTCAGTGGATCCATTCAACTGATTGGGGTTTTAACTCATTCCAACCAGTGCACCACAACTGGTCAAAGACCATGGTATGTGCTTTCCTGTTTGTCGGAAAGTGCATGTAAAAGATCCCTTGCTGCATGTAGCAGGTTTCCTCTGATGACTATGCGTCAGAATTACCAAATGTCTGACATCCAATAGCTGATGATAAATTAATCAACGTGCTCTAGTGGTGTCATTAAAAAACAACAACTAACTTTTAACCAACGGGGACTTTTACCACTGGGTTACATCCATCTTCTTCAGTGGTACAGTGTTTGCTTGATGCGTGGTCAGTCCAGGATCGATCCCCGTCGGTGGACACATTTGGATATTTCTCGTTCCAGCCAGTGCAACATGACTGGCATATCAAAGGTCGTGGTATGTACTACCCTGTCTGTGGGATGGTGCATATAAAAGATCTCTTGCTGCTAATCGAAAAGAGTAGCCCATGAAGTGGCAACAGCAGGTTTCCTCTCTCAATATCTGTGTGGTCCTTAACCATATGTCTGACGCTATATAACCGTAAATAAAATGTGTTGAGTGCGTCGTTAAATACAGCATTTCATTCCTTCCTTAAAGCGGGTATTGTTATTTATTTCATGTCTTAACTTAAATTAACTTACGAAGTGTAATAAATTCAGTTTATTGTTGGTATAATTACGAAGCAGAAGTGTTTTATGGCTGTTGCAGAGTGCTAGACAGTGCTAGACAGTCCTATAGACATATCAAATAAATATTGTGGATTTAGTTGAGGAAATTTGATATCCTTTTCATATGTGTGCAGGTGCAATTATTTTTATTTGAAATGTTCACACCGTGATTGTGAGGGTTTCTTTTGTAAAAGAGTGTTGTACCATAGAACAAAGTGTAACCATATACACGCATGTAAAAGCAGGTCATATATAGTTGGGGGGGGGGGGGGGGGGGGGGGGGTTGCACCACCCCCTTTTAAGTTTCACCAAGCGAGAAGACTATTGTACATTATAATTCTGAATATATCCGTATTATAGAACACAGGAAAAGATTGTACAATTGTTCCAGGGAGACTGTGCAACATTAAGAAAGAATTATAGATCTCAAGTATCCAGGGATGGGTGTACAATGTCTAGAAATAAAGAAACATATATTTTTTTAATAAAGAGAAAGAAAGAATATTTAACGACGCACTCAACACATTTTATTTACGGTTATATGGCATCAGACATATAGTTAAGGACCACACAGATTTTGAGAGGAAACCCGCTGTCACCACTACATGCTACTCTTTCTGATTAGCAGCAAGGGATCTTTTATTTGCCACAGGCAGGATAGCACAAACCATGGTCTTTGTTGAACCAGTTATGGATCACTGGTTGGTGCAAGTGGTTTACACCTACCCACTGAGCCTTGCGGAGCACTCACTCAGGGTTTGGAGTCGGTATCTGGATTAAAAATCCCATACCTCAACTGGGATCCGAACCCAGTACCTACCAGCCTGTAGACCGATGGCTTAACCACGACGCCACCGAGGCCGGTACAATGTCTAGTAAGGACATCTACGTAATAGAAGGCTATTTCTCACTCCAGCCAGTATATCAAAGGCCATGGTATGTGTTATCTTGTCTTGGATCGATCCCCGTCGGTGGACCCTTTGGGCTATTTTCTCGTACCAGCCAGTGCTCCACAACTGGTGTAACAAAGGCCGTGGTATATACTATCCTGTCTGTGGGATGGTGAATATAAAAGATCCCTTGCTGCTAATCAAAAAGAGTAGCCTATGAAGTGGCGACAGTGGGTTTCCTTGCCTTAATTATATATAAGCATGACAAGAACAGTGTGCCTGAATCTTAATTGTACAGTGTGTGCCTTAATTGTATATAAGTATGACAAGAACAGTGTGCCTGAACCTTAATTGTATACAGTATGTGCCTTACCGTATATCTTCGCCTGTAAGTCGATCTCGGCTATAAGTCGAGTCCCTAATTTCAAGCCCTGAAAACGTATTTTTTTATTGACCCGTTTATAAGTCGACCCATGAAAAACTACTTATAAATATTGAAATATTTCTTATTTTCAGCACATGAGAACAATAATATTTGAACAAAAGAAAATTATTTTACAAACTTCGGTTTTCACGTTTTGTACATCGCAATATAATCAGACTATTCCAATCAAACTATCATTATTACATAGCATCAAAACGAAATATTCCCTTAGTAGAGAGTGAAAGCTGTTTGACTGTTACTGTATAGTACTGTACAGATGGTTTTGTGCACAGACAACAACTTTATTTATGAACACTGACAACAGATCACTACGATAAAACTGAAAGTATCACGTTTTGCCGCCATATTAATACATGTAAGGAGGATAACTCTGGAAAGTACACTGGTTTTTGTACAAATGATGTGTGTCCCTATTGCTCTAGATAGTGAACTGCAGAGATCAGTCTATTTTAAGGGAAAGCTCAGTAATATTCATGAAGTTAATCACCGCCAAAACATTGTTTGAACAACCATTAATGCCAGTGACCAGATTTCAAAATAAACTCAGGCAACAGGTAGTTAGTATTGTTTACATTTTTACTATTAGTGATGACTGTTAATTTAACTAAGTGGACTGTTGTCTTGGCATGTGAGTGAGATCGTACGCCTTTTCGCATAACCAAAACCGTTCTAATGCCAAAAAAAATAGGTTATAAAAAATAAATGTGTCAAATTAACATATTTGAGTATAAATACATGGCATACTTCAACAATAAAACTTGTAAAATAATCCACAAAACAGTAATATTTTTTTTTGAATTTTTTTTACCCTCTTATAAGTCGACCCCCCAAGTTATAAAATAATTTTTGGGTGAAAAAAATTCGACTTATAGGCGAAGATATACGGTAATTGTATATAAGCATGAAAAGAACAGTGTGCCTGAACCTTAATTGTATACAGTATGTGCCTTAATTGTATATAAGCATGACAAGAACAGTGTGCCTGAACCTTAATTGTATACAGTGCGTGCCTTAATTATATATGTGTGAAATTAAACACCTGATCATATACAAATATTTTTTAATTCCAGAGTGAATAATTTTGAGTGTTTCTATATCATTTACCTTCAAGAATTTTCTACCAGAAATAAATGACTGTGTAAGACAGAAATAGCTGTGTTGTGAGACCAGTTGTTAAATATAAAAGTATTTTATAATTGCATGGTGAATCATTTCGTCTGTTTCTATGATACCATTTACCATCAAGAGTTCTCTACCAGAAATAAATGATTGTGTAAGACAGAAATAGCTAACTGTGCTGAGAGACCCGTTTGTTGTTCATTCCCAGCATGCTAATTAAATGTGTGTGACAGATCTAATTAAGATGGAGGAATTAATTGAAGATGTGCATTGATACAATGTGGTGTTTGGTTTCTGGCTGCTGGTAACAAGACATAACAAGTCAACAT
>NC_054710.1:7218710-7258710 GCF_016097555.1 Gigantopelta aegis
TAGCATTTAATTTTTGGTTAATAAAATATACCTTAAATTAACAACATTTTAATAATTTTCAAAAAAAAATACTCTAAATATATAACAATTGGTTAAACCAAAGTTTGTTCCAGTGTGAGTCCTGTACCCCTTAAAAAAAATATATATATATACACAGAAATTTAAATTATTTTTCTTTTACATTTTTTTTTTAAAAAGATTAATAATTAGAACATTTAATATATCTTCATAATACCTAACATACATAATAAATATGTATTTTAGTATTTACAATTAAAAATAATATACATTATTAACTCTGGACATTCATTAACTGCTAAAATGTACAAAGCTTGTACACTGCTCCTATATTACAGTTCATTTAAAATATATATTAACTGTTAAAATGTACAAAGCTTGTACACTGCTCCTATATTACAGTTCAGTTAAAATATATCTTAACTGCTAAAATGTACAAAGCTTGTACACTGCTCCTAAAATATATATTAACTGTTAAAATGTACAAAGCTTGTACACTGCTCCTATATTACAGTTCAGTTAAAATATATCTTAACTGCTAAAATGTACAAAGCTTGTATACTGCTCCTATATTACAGTTCAGTTAAAATATATATTAACTGTTAAAATGTACAAAGCTTGTACACTGCTCCTATATTACAGTTCAGTTAAAATATATCTTAACTGCTAAAATGTACAAAGCTTGTACACAGCTCCTATATTACAGTTCAGTTAAAATATATTTAATATATATTAATTACTAAAATGTATATTTTGCTGATATGTAAAAAAATAAAATAATAATAATAATTTTTAAATGCCTAGGCCTAAGTATTGAAATTTTCAAATTATATTGTTTAATAATTGCCTTAACTATTCTTATTATTGACCTAATTATAAGAGGTAGGCCTATATATAAATGACCATCATGAATACAAAAATATGTTTCTATGTTTTCATGTGCAGGAAATTCTGCAGGGGGTCTTGACTTTGGGAGTGCAGTTTCTAGGGGGGTTTGGGTCATCCTCTCCAGAATTTTATTTTATTTTTTAAATAACAATAATTTGCAAGGAGCAGGGAGATTCAACCTCAAAAAAACCCTTCTGCATACATGCCTTTTTTTCCCCATTCCATATACTTAATTAATTAAACTGAAAATAATATACATATCACTTACCTATAATTAGCAAAGATCCCAGTACAATTAAAACAGAGGTATTCCAAAATACTTCCATTCTGTCGTCATAGTAATCCAAACCAGGAATTAAATCCAAAACTTTCCAAGAATTAATCTTTGGTATCCAAAATTAATCAACTTTTAAAAAACAATATCACAGAAAATTCCAAAAGAAAATTCCAAAAATAATAATTTAAAAATATAAAAATATATTTTTACTCTACTAAAATCCACATATCACTGATATTATGCTTTCACTCTGGTGATCTCTCGACGAAACTACATTTAAAATCCGCATGCAAAAATCCAGACGGATTTGTCTGCCTCAGGTAGAACTGTGAATAATCTCTCCCCAGGTGAGTATATCCATGATAGGCGATAGTGGACACAAATCTACTGACCATCAGTCACAACACTGTCCAGACAAACAAAATTTTTTATCACAATATTTTCACTTGTGATCGTTCCATAGTGCAAGAAAATAAAAAATAAAAAAATTTCTCCAGGTATCTCTGTTTTTAAGTCAAATCCTGCATGACTGGTATCTTTTCCAAGAGAAAGCGAGCGATCCACATACAAGGCAAGAGACACACACTACAGCTCACTTCTGTCACACTCCGAGAATTAAAGTGGCCCTGAAAAACCCATGCTATCCCAGTGTTCCAGCAGATAACTGTCTCACCTCAGCGACTCGCAATATGGGCTAGGCTAAATTGCTGGGCTGTGAACTGCTGGGACAACCCCCAGATCAGTCCACTATACACAGGGGTGCCAGGTGGTCATTAAATAGAAGGGTTGAAAGAACTTTGCTGAATTTCTTGGATAAATAAACAGTTTCGGTTAGTGTGTGTTGTGGGAATTCAATGGGGGAAAATGGCAAAAGGATTGAGACTTTTGTGTAAAAATGTTTGTAATTTAAGTGTGAGTTTGTTTGTTTGTAGTTGTGCATAAACTGTGGGTGTTTAAGTTTGTGTATAAAATTGTTTTTATCTAAAGTTACTGATACTGTATAGTTTATTGTGTTTAAAGTTATTTTGCATACTGTTTAAATAAACCTATAAAATAAAAGAAATATATATTTTTTTTTAGCTGTACAGTTATGGAGTAAAATGTTGATAGAAATTGTTTAATTTTGTTTTCAAAATAATACATACATCTGGCAATTTTTTGGTACTGTGCAAATTTTTTTATTTAGTTTTTTTAAAAAGTATTTTCCTTAGCCAAACAAATTCAACAAAATTATAGGCTCAAATTAACCTGTTTTTGTGAACATATGAAACATCAAATTCACTAAATTCAAAAGCAGTTCTTTTTTGTAATTTAGTGAATGGAAATTAAAATTTTGATAGCAAAATAATTTAACACAATTAACTGTGTGACAGTACAAACAAAAAACAAAATAGTAAAAACAAAAACAAAACCAAAAAAAACAAAACATTAAATAAAATAAATAAATAAAATATAATAACTGTTTGCCAGTATAATGAAACTAATTAACAAACTTATATCTAGAAAAGTAACAATAAAAATGCATAAAAATTAAAGATTTTTTGTCTAGATTTTAATTTTTAAATTAAGAAAATATAAAGATTTTTTAAATATCTCCATTTCTAATTTAACTGACCAACTATAGGACATTTTCTATAATTATATTTAATGTGCCCCCCACTTTTCTTGATCCAGTAGCAGCAGTGATGGTTTATATAAGTTTATATTTATATATATATTTATATATATGCCATATATGCCCCCCCCCCCCCCCTTTTGACACCTTCCTATGCCACTGTCAGTTAAAGTTATTATTTCTTCTCATATTCGTTTCACAAATACACATTTGACTTTACATACACACACACATAAAGCTATCACCCCCACCCAGTAATAGGGTAAGCCCAATAAAAAGGAGTCGTCACATTAAATGAATGGGTATTGCACACTGTGAATGAAGAAAAGATTTCTTATAGAAAAATCTTCCGCATGTCGTGGTTTGATCTTTTCAAACTTACTGTTTGTAGACCTAGACCAGAAATAATTATTATTAGTGTAAAAGATTCAGGGTTAATATAAGACAAATTAGTTTTTTTGATCAAAATCTTTTCATACAGTAATAACTAACAAAAAAACTAATACCAGATTATTATTTCTATTCCAGCTAAATGATAAGAACTTCATTTTAATTTATTTATGTCCTTATCCGGTATATCCAATTAAGGTACAAATACGATGTCCTGGGCACACACCTCAGCTATCTGGGCTATCTGTCCTGGGCTCCATTTTACGAAGCGACCTTAATGCGAAGATTACCGTAAAGGGACAGTCCCTAGTTTCAACCTGTGAAAATTAACACTAAGTTTAGTTAATCTACAAACCTGTAACACATTTGGATAAAGTTACAATTGAGTGAAACATGAGTCTGTGACTTTGAAATGGTTAAATACCCTCTAAAAATAGACTAAAACTCGACTCCATAACTGTTACTTCTCAGATGCACGTCCGTTTTTTAAAAATATGAGAAATGCATTTTGTGATATTAAAAACACCAGTATGACCAAAAACACTTCGAATGTACAGAAATGAATAAACTAAACAATAAAATCTAAGTGATGATTTCAGTTATAAAAAATTGCTCTACTAGTAAAAAATATGCCTTAGTGTTTAAAAACTAGGGTATGTCCCTTTAAGTGATAAGATGGTAAATGTTTTTTAAAATTAAACACAAGGTTAAAAAAATATATAAGCATTTTGGGAAACATGTTTCAAATATTAAATATTTTTAGGTAAAACACTTATTTGCGGGCTGGGTGTTTTGTTTATTATTAATTTTAATACTGTGACATGATAATTAAAAAAAACTGTATTTTATATATATATATATATATATATATATATATGCATTAAGTTTAAAAAGTCATTTTACATGTATGTTATTCATTTAATCCAATAGTTTTACTGTGCTACATTGCCATTCATTGAAGCATATCACACATTATAATAAATATTCACTTATTTATTTAATTAAAAGAACCACCAGGAATCGAGTTCCAATTTACATAATTATACTAATCAACCTATTAAAATAATTATGCATATATAGAAATCAAATAATTTTAAAATATACCCAAGAATTAAAATTAATATCATTCCACCAACAAGAAAATTTCCAAAAGTGCTTATTAGTGGTAACCATGGCAATAAGACAGAAATGCTCATTTGATGTATTTTTTTGTTTGTGACCATTATAACATGTTGCTATGGCAACACCATAAATAACGGGAAATGACAAAGTAATACTGGGAGCGCTTTTGTAATGAAGTGTACAGAAGTCGAGATTGAGAATTTTTATAAGAAGAGGTGAAAAATCAATTTTGGTGCCAGGTGTGTGTGTGGATCTCGTTAAACCTACCTGGGTTATTATGACCAAGTTCTAGACTTGCCAAATTTCACTGTCAAAAAGGCAGATAATTGAATACATTGGCTTACTATTTTTATTTTTAACTTATAAAAATAAAAATAAATGTATAAATAAATGAATGAATGAATGAATGAATGAATGAATGAATGAATGAATGAATGAATGAATGAATGCTTAACAACACCCCAGCACAAAACTACATTGGCTACTGGGTGTTATAAATAACAATACTGACCAGTCACCTGTATTGATATAATTAATTATTACAGTGAAATCCCCTCTAAACCAGACACCCGTGGAACCAAGTAAAAAGTCTAGTTTTAAGGGGTATCTATTCTGTAGAGGTTTTGTTCTATACTGATATTTAAAAAGAGGCAAACTGTGAACAAAATCTCCGGTTCTGTGGCAACGATGCAGTCAACACATTTTATTTATGGTTAAACGACTTCGCACATATGGTTAAGGACCACACTGATATTGACGGAGCAAACCCGCTGTCACCACTTCATGGGCTACTCTTTTCGATTAGCAGCAAGGGATCTTTTATATGCACCATCCCATAGACAGGATAGCACATACCACAGCCTTTGATTTATACCGGTCATGGTGCATTGGCTGGAGTGATTAATAGCCCAATGGGCCCACTGACGGGGATTGATCCCAAACTGACCACACATCCAGCGAGTGCTTTACCACTGGGCTACGCCCCCCTCCCCCCGATTTTGAACCAAGTAGTTTTAAGAGATATATGTTTTGGAGAGGTTCTGTTATGTAATATTTAAAAAAGAACCATAAAAAAAACATCCAGTTCTGAGACAATTCTGATTTAACCGGCCTCGGTGGCGTCATGGTTAGGCCATCGGTCTACAGGCTGGTAGGTACTGGGTTCGGATCCCAGTCGAGGCATGGTATTTTTAATCCAGATACCAACTCCAAACCCTGAGTGAGTGCTCCGCAAGGCTCAATGGGTAGGTGTAAACCACTTGCACCGACCAGTGATCCATAACTGGTCCAACAAAGGCCATGGTTTGTGCTATCCTGATTGTGGGAAGCGTAAATAAAAGATCCTTGCTGCTAATCGGAAAGAGTAGCCCATGTAGTGGCGACAGCTGGTTTCCTCTCAAAACCTGTGTGGTCCTTAACCATATGTCTGATGCCATATAACCGTAAATAAAATGTGTTGAGTGCGTCGTTAAATAAAACATTCCTTTCTTTCAATTTTGATTTACAGAGGGTCCGATTTTGAGAAGTTCCACTGTAATTATTATTAGGTAATATATATTTTTAGTTGGTCGGACTGCGATAAGAGAATCACATGTTTTTAGGACAGCCTCATCCTGCAACACTGCGAGATAAGATAGGCCGACCTGAACACACAAGACATTCATTGATACTCCGCTTGCTCCGAGTTGGCCATTAACAGTTATTTCCGTTTGTGTGCCACAATCCCAGAATTCTCTGTTTTCTTAAATCTACTCACTGATTAATGTGTTCATCACATTTCATGTAGCTTAATTGTAAAAGTTTGTTTTGTTTAACGACACTAATTAATCATATTGGATATTGGATGTCAAACATATGATAATTCTGACTCGTAGTCATCGGTGGATCCCCTCCGCCCCCCTCCCCCCCCACCCCAATAAATGGTAACTCTGCCCCTGATCTATATAACATGGACTCAGTCTGCTACAGAACTGAGCGTCAAAGCTCCCACAGTGTATTGGAGTATACAGGTGCATAATGAGCTCCGTTACCGAGTGTTTGTCGAGTTCCTACCACCGTGATACCAGCAGATGCCGCCGCCGTCACACATCTTGCAACATTCTCAGCACCTCATCATCCACCGTACCAGCAGATATCACTTTAAAAAACCAGTCCAGTTAGAAGAGTTTACAGTTCAGAAGAAAAAGAAATAAAAATAAAAATAGGCCAAGAGAAATAAAATTGAAATGGCATAGTGAGACCTGATAGTTTTGCTATGGACATTTGTTTGAGAGTGGGAGTGTGACGGTATGGACATTTGTTTGTGAGAGTGGGGTTGATGGTATGGACATTTGTTTTAGAGTGGGAGTGTGACGGTATGGACATTTGTTTGAGAGTGGGGGTTGATGGTATGGACATTTGTTTTAGAGTGGGAGTGTGACAGTATGGACATTTGTTTGAGAGTGGGGGTTGATGGTATGGACATTTGTTTGAGAGTGGGAGTGTGACTGTATGGACATTTGTTTGTGAGAGTGGGGTTGATGGTATGGACATTTGCTTTAGAGTGGGAGTGTGACAGTATGGACATTTGTTTGAGAGTGGGAGTGTGACAGTATGGACATTTGTTTGAGAGTGGGGGTTGATGGTATGGACATTTGTTTGGGAGTGGGGGTTGATGGTATGGACATTTGTTTGGGAGTGGGGTGAGATGGTATGGATATTTGTTTGAGAGTGTGGGTGTGACAATATGGACATTTGTTTGAGAGTGGGGTTGATGGTATGGACATTTATTTTAGAGTGGGAGTGTGACAGTATGGACATTTGTTTGAGAGTGGGGGGGGGGGGGACGGTATGAACATTTGTTTGAGAGTGGGGGTTGATGGTATGGACATTTGTTTAAGAGTGGGGGTGGATGGTATGGACATTTGTTTGTGAGTAAGGGTGGCACAGTCAACATTAATTTAATCTAGCAAGCTACTATGAAAAAAAGAAGTTTGTTTTGTTTAACGACACCACTAGAGCGCATTGATTTATTAATCATCGGCTATTGGATATCAAACATATGGTCATTTTGACATAGTCATAGAGATGAAACCCGGTGCGCTTTTCCATTAGTAGCAAGGGATCCTTTATATGCACCATCCCACAGACAGGATAGTACATACCATGGCATTTGATATACCAGTCGTGGCGCACTGGCTAGAGCGAGAAACAGCCCAATAGTCCCACCGACGGAGATAGATCCTAGAAAGATCACGCATCAAGCCAGTGCTTTCCCACTGGACTACATCCTGCCCTAGCAAAGTACTATGAATGCCTTCTTGTCTTCCTGGACATACACCTCTAGTTTGTATGTATTCTTGACTCAAAAAACATCACATTAACAAAAACAGAACACTAAAACTGTATTGTGAGACTTAATAGCCATAGCATAGGAATCTTAATTTGTATATACCGTACATTCCAACTAAAAAAGCAAAACAAAAAATAAAACTGTGTAGTGAGACCTTAAATGACTGTTACAGAGATAGCAACTTATATATATATATATATATACTTGTACATGTGTGTGTGTTGTGTGTGTGTGTGTGTGTGTGTATATGTGTGTGTATATATATATATATATATACATGTACATGTGTGTGTGTGTGTGTGTGTGTGTATATATATATATATATATATATATATATTATATATTTGTTGTTTGGGTTTTTTTTGGTTTCTTTAATCATCTCTTTTATGTATATTTGTTTGCCTTGGATGGCACTTTTGATACAGACTCAGCTGGAAAGCCACATTTATTTTCTACTATTTCATAAAAAGGTCCCTGGAGAGCGAGTGCACATGTGGTTTTATACGTCTTCACATGATAAAGACATCTGCTTCTAATACAGCCATCTCCTTCATTTAAGTGTTTTACTTGAAATCAACCAACACTTTCAACAATTTAAATATCTCTCTTTCTATCTCTCTCTTTCTCTTTCTATCTCTCTGTCTTCCCCTCCCCCCATTCCCCCTCTGGCCCTCCTTATATGTCTCTGTGTGTGTGTTTGTCGGTCTCTACCTCCCCTCTATTTATCTCCCTCCCTCCCTCCCTCCCTCTCTCTCTCTGTCTCTCTCTCTCTGTCTATCTCTCTGTCTATCTCTCTCTCTCTCTCTCTCTCTCTCTCTCTCTCTCTCTCTCTCTCTCTCTCTCTCTCTCTCTCTCTCTCTCTCTATATATATATATATATATATATATATATGTATGTATATGTTTTCTCTTACACAATCAACAATTTAAATATCTCTCTTTCTTTCTCTCTCTGTCCGTCTCTCTGTATCTGTCTCTCTTTCTTTCTCTCTTTCTTTTCCTCCCTCCATCCTCCCTCTGGCCCTCCTTTTCTGTTTGCCTATCTGTCTCACTCTCTCTCTGTCTCTCTCTGTCTCTCTCTTCTATCAGATGCAAACCATTTGGCAATCCTGGCTAAAAGTCCTTAGAGGTAACCCTCTACATTTTCCCATTAACAGCAAGTGATTTTTTATTCACTTTTCCTCGGACAGGATAGCACATACCAAAGCCTTTAATATACCAGTCATGGGATGGAAACAAAAGCCCAATGGGTCCACTGAAGAAGTTTGATCTTATGACTCAAGCACTTCAGGCGATCGTTTTACTGACGGAGCTAACCAAGCCCCCCTCTCCCTAAAACAAAATGGTGGAAAAACAATCAAAAACAAAAAATGCATATTCTGTCATTCAAACTTGGTTGATAGCTTCACCTATAAATTTTCAGTATTAGTAACACTATTCTTCTTCTTCTTCTTCTCGTTCTTCGTTAGACCAGTCATTCCCACAAAAGAAGAAGAAGAAGGCAATGTTTTATTTAACGACGCACTCAACACATTGTACTTACGGTTATATCTCTAGTTTTATGTGTGTGTGCACAGTGGCTATCACAACAAACTCTGACTATAGTAACTTATAACAGAAGGAAGGAAGGAAATGTTTTATTAAATGATGCACTCAACACATTTTATTTATGGTTATATTGCATCGGACATATGGTTAAGAACCACACGGATATTGAGAGAGGAAACCCGCTGTCGCAACTTCATGGGCTACTCTTTTCGATTAGCAGCAAGGGATCTTTTATATGCACCATCCCACAGACAGGATAGTAAATACCACAGCCTTTGTTACACCAATAAGTCCACCGATGGGGATTGATCCTAGACCGACTGCACATTAAGCGAACGCTCTACCACTGGGCTAGTCCCGCCCCTCCCACAAAAGAGGCGGTGTTCATTAGTTCAGCCTATTCAATAAATTTTCATAATTTATCAAATATATTTCTGGGATTTTTTTCAACATCTGAATTGTTAAATTACACGGTTCATCCCAACCTGCCCAAACATCTGAGAGTGATAAATCAAGGCAATAAAATATGTTTTTATCTTTCGCATTTCTCTCCGACATATCACATTTCCTCTTTATTTCCTCGACAGCTGCTCACTATATCAAAATGAGTAGTAAAAGAGGCTGTTATAAACTTTAATTTCTCCTTTGATAGGAATTAACACACAGATCCTGATTTGAGATGGGTTGTTGTTATTTATTATTATTATTATTATTATTATTATGGGGCGGGATGTAGCCCAGTGGTAAAGCGCTCGCTTGATGCGCGGTCGGTCTAGGATCAATCCCCGTCTGTGAGCCCATTGGAATATTTCTCGTTCCAGCCAGCGCACCACGACTGGTATATCAAAGGCCGTGGTATGTACTACCCTGTCTGTGAAATGTTTTATTTAATGATGCACATTTTATTTACAGTTATATGGCGTCAGACATATGGTTAAGGACCACACAGATATTGAGAGAGGAAACCTGCTGTCGCCACTTCATGGACTACTCTTTTCGATTAGCAGCATTGGATGTTTTATATGTACCATCCTGCAGAGAGGATAGCACGTACCATGGCCTTTGATGTACCAGTCGTGGTGCACTGGTTGGAATGGAAAATAGTCATGGGGCAGGACGTAGCCCAGTGGTAATGCGCTCGTTTGATGCACGGTCGGTCTAGGATCAATCCCTGTCTGTGAGCCCATTGGGATATTTCTCGTTCCAGCCAGCGCACCACGACTGGTATATCAAGGCCGTGGTATGTACTACCTTGTCTGTGAGATGGTGCATATAAAAGATCCCTTGCTGCTAATCGAAAAGAGTAGTCCATGACAGCGGGTTTTCTCTCTCAATATGTGTGTGGTCCTTAACCATATGTCTGACATGGTATAACCGTAAATAAAATGTGTTGGGTGCGTCGTTAAATAAAACATTTCCTTCCTTCCTTCCTTCCTTCCTTCCTTCCTTCTAGCAATCAGTTGGTTCAGTGTTCGCTTGAGATACATGTGCTTGTGTCACAGGATCGAACCACCTCGGTAGATCCATTCAAGTGATAGGGATTTTTCTCGCTCCAACCAGAGCACCACAACTGGTCAAAAGCCATGGTATGTGCTTTCCTGTCTGTGGGAAAGTGCATATAAAAGATCCCTTGCTGAATTAAGAAAAATGAAGTGGGTGTCACAGGATCGAACCACCTTGGTGGATCCATTCAAGTGATAGGGATTTTTCTCGCTCCAACCAGAGCACCACAACTGGTCAAAAGCCATGGTATGTGCTTTCCTGTCTGTGGGAAAGTGCATATAAAAGATCCCTTGCTGAATTAAGAAAAATGAAGTGGGTTTCACAGGATCGAACCATCTTGGTGGATCCATTCAAGTGATAGGTATTTTCTCGCACCAACCAGAGCACCACAACTGGTCAAAAGCCATGGTATGTGCTTTCCTGTCTGTGGGAAAGTGCATATAAAAGATCCCTTGCTGAATTAAGAAAAATGAAGTGGGTTTCACAGGATCGAACCACCTCGGTGGATCCATTCAAGTGATAGGGATTTTTCTCGCTCCAACTAGAGCACCACAACTGGTCAAAAGCCATGGTATGTGCTTTCCTGTCTGTGGGAAAGTGCATATAAAAGATCCCTTGCTGAATTAAGAAAAATGAAGTGGGTTTCACAGGATCGAACCACCTTGGTGGATCCATTCAAGTGATAGGGATTTTTCTCGCTCCAACCAGAGCACCACAACTGGTCAAAAGCCATGGTATGTGCTTTCCTGTCTGTGGGAAAGTGCATATAAAAGATCCCTTGCTGAATTAAGAAAAATGAAGTGGGTTTCTTCTGATGACTACGTGTCAGAATTACCAAATGTTTTACATCCAATAGCGGATGATTAATTAATCAATGTGCTCCAGTGGTGTCGTTAAACAAAACACATTTTTTAAAACTTTAGTTTTAGGAATCCAGTGAAATGAAATGTTAATTTAAAGATGCTGTACAAAAGTTTTAAAATGCCAAAAATTATTTATTAATTTTTTGTTTTGGAATGTTTCTAGAACATGAACAGTAAAAAACACCAAAATGCCCCCCCCCCCCCCCCCCCCCCCCCACACACACACACACACATAACACAGACACATCCTCATCCAACTTATTTCATTTACTAGTAGAAAAACAAGAATTGTACAGAATTAAATCTTCGGTGCACTGTGATAAACAGACTGACCTAAGTCATGATAGACACATCTTACAACGCTAACCAAACAACCGGTCCTGATCTTTAAATCACAGGTCTGATTAAAATAACACACAGAAAAACAAAGATGTGTTTGCCAGGAATTAAAGTGACACAATATTTCATTTGATGTGTTACTACTAGCCACAAGGCTAATTAAAATAATACAAAGAAAAGCAAAGCAGATGTCTGCCTTGAAAAAAAGTGACAAAATGTTTCATTGGAAGTGATACTAACAGCCATAACACTGATTAAAATAATACACAGAAAAAGATAAATATATATATATATATGTCTGCCAGAAAAAAAGTGACAAAACATTTCATTGGAAGTGATACTACTAGCCAAAAGACCAATAACCGTTAATGACTTGAGCTCCAGAATGGTCTACCAGTATTGTTCTTTGGTTAAAGTGTTGAAAGCTACTTTCAACAAGACAAATTACTGTTAGTTGGAGGTGCCTGTGTTGTCCAGTGTACATAATTAAAGAACCCTGATTAGGCTGTCAGACAAGATATCATTTACTAGAATATCGCTCAGTCACAGTACAGGGAAGATCTGAGAATATGAGATTTAAAAATAGATATTATTATTTTCTAAAATGAATATTTTCTGCCTTTTCTCATTCAAGCCAGTGCACAACGACTGGTATATCAAAGTCCGTGGTATGTGTTATTTTGTCTGTGGGATGGTGCATATAAAAGATCTATAGCTGTTAATAACAAAAAAGAGTAGCCCATGAAGTGGCGACAGCGGGTTTCCTGTCTCAATATCTGTGTGGTCCTTAACCACATGTCTGATGCCATGTTATCGTAAATAAAATGTGTTGAGTGTGTCGTTAAATAAAACATTCCGTTCCTTCAAAGGGATTAAGCCGAGTTTTCAGCAAATAAAATATTTTTTCATAATTAAACTTAGTTTTACTTACATTTTCTTGTATAGAATTTGAGTATCTCTATAATCAATCACTGGCATAGGAAGCTTTTTGCTTTATATTTGCTTTATAATAGTGTAAAATTGTGTAAATATAAAAGCCCCTCCCCACTTTTTGGCACCTTCCTATGCCACTGTCAATGCAATTCTGAACATCATAATGTTTTGTACATCAATTTTTGTGTAATATAATTTTGTACGTACAAATTTATTATTTCTTTCAAAGGCAGGTCATTCCAAATGTATTTATCCATGTGATGCTTTATATTTAAAACATTTTTAATTTTGTTGGAGGGAACAAACGGAAGTCTTGTTTGGGATGAAAACTAGGAATAATCCATTTAATAACTATGGTCAGGGCATAGCCCAGTGGTAAACCACTCGCTTGATGTGCGGTCAGTCTGGGATCGATCCACATCGGTGGACCCATTGGGCTATTTCTTGTTCCAGCCAGTTCACCAAGACTGGCATAACAAAGGCAGTGGTATGTGTTATCCTGTCTGTGGGATGGTGCATATAAAAGATTTGGGTTTGATTATATGTCAAATTACAAAATGTCTGACATCCAATAGCCGATGATTAATAAATCTCTAGTGGTGTCATTAAACAAAACAAACTTCATTTTTTTAATATCAAGTTCAATGAATAGGATAGAAAATGTCAGGCCAAATTTGTCAACAAAATTATTAAAAACTTTGGAACGATGACCATAAACTTATTTTATTTGTAAAACATTTTCTAATTTATTAATTAAAACTAACTAATTAACCCATTAAAGCCATATTATGTTTGTCCAACCCACCCCATTCTGTACAGGCAGACCATTCTTCATCCAGCATTCCATCTCTCCATCCATCCATCTGTCTAATCATTCGTTCATCCATCCATCCATCCATCCATCCATCCATCCATCCAGCCAGCCAGCCAGCAAGCCAGCAAGCCAGCCAGCAAGCCAGCAAGCCAGCAAGCCAGCAAGCCAGCCAGCCAGCCAGCAAGCCAGCAGACCATTATTCATCCAGCATTCCATCTCTCCATCCATCCATCTGTCTAATCATTCATCCATCCATCCATCCATCCATCCATCCATCCATCCATCCATCCAGCCAGCCAGCCAGCAAGCCAGCAAGCCAGCCAGCCAGCCAGCAAGCCAGCAGACCATTATTCATCCATCAATCCATCTCTCCATCTATCTGTCTAATCATTCGTTCATCCATCCATCCATCCATCCATCCATCCATCCATCCATCCATCCATCCATCCATCCATCCAGCAAGCCAGCCAGCAAGCCAGCAGACCATTATTCATCCATCAATCCATCTCTCTATCCATCTGTCTAATAATTCATTCATTCATCCATCCATCTAGCCAGCCAGCCGACCATTCTTCATCCATCAATCCATCTCTCCATCCATCTGTCTAATCATTCTTTCATTCATCCATCCAGCCAGCCAGCCAGCAGACCATTCTTCATCCATCAATCCATCTCTCCATCTATCTGTCTAATCATTCGTTCATCCATCCATCCATCCATCTCCTCCATCCAGCTATCCATCCATCCATCCATCCATCTCCTCTATCCAGCTATCCATCCAGTTTTATGTCAGGTGAAATAGTTAAATATCGATGACTATAAAAATTAAAGAGGAAAGGTCACAGCCGTAGAGTTTGCTATTTAATAGGCGTGGCCTCACAGATAAACAAGTTAAATTTATGGAATAGCTGCTTAAGACAATTAATATACGTTTATAAATAACTGTAAAAACCCCAAAGTGTTGAGCGTTTGGGCTTCTGTGCACTTAAAACATTTATAGACCGCCTGGCTGTTACACAGCCAAACAAGTTCAGATTATAGATTGCCTAGTAAAAACTATTAACATACATTTAAAAGTAATGAGATTTTCTTCAAAGTAACCAGCGACAGTTGGGTCGTGGTCATGATATCTGCAAATGGATGGATGGATGGATGGATGGATGGATGGATGGATTAATGGATGGATGGATGGATGGATGGATGGATGGATGGATGGGTGGATGGATGGATGGATGGATGGATGGTTGGAGGGAGGGAGGGTGGGAGGGAGGGAGGGAGGGAGGGATTGTGGGTTTGTTTTTTTGGATGGATGGATGGTTGATGGATGGGTTTGGGTGGATGGGTGGGTGGGTGGGTGGGTGGGCTTTGGGTTGGGTGGATGGATGGACGGACAGGTGGATAGATGGGTGGGTTTTAGATGAATGGGTGGATGGATGGATGGATGGATGGATGGATGGATGGATGGATGGATGGATGGATGGAGGGATGGATAAAATGATCATTGAATGGATGGATGGATGGATGGATGGATGGAGGGAGGGAGGGATGAAGGGATAGAGGGATGGATGGATGGATATATAGATGGATGGATAGATAGAATGATGGATGGATGGATAGGATAAAAAGATGATTGAATGGTTGAATGAATTAACATTAATGGATGATTGAATGAATGAACAAAAGGAAAGAAGAAATAAGAGAATAAATGAATAAATGATGGATGGATGGATAGGACTGATAAATGGATGGATGGATGGAGGGAGGAAGGGAGGGAAGGGGGGAAGGAAGGAAGGAAGGAAGGAAGCAAGGAAGGAAGGATGATGAGATGAAATGAGTGGACCCTACTGCAGGAGAGAGTGGTCAGTTAAATGAGTTGGAGACCTGCTGGTAAATTCATTGAACATAAAACCGGTGACCCCGGGTCAGACGTGGACCATTGGTGGCTAATTGCAGAATGATAGTGGCGGTCAGGTGTGCCACCAGATACATTCAGCTGTATCACGACACCTCGTTATCGGAAACCTAAACCTCTCACTGCCACCCCACTGGATACAACAGATGGCCAGAAGTATCCTTCAGGGACCAGCCGGTGAGGTGACCAACACAGGCAGTTTGAGTGAGAGATAGAACATGAGGTGGGTAGATTGTCGAGTATAATATGGGGAGGGAGTGAGGGAGGGAGGAAGAGAGGTGGGAGAGAGAGAGAGAGACAGACAGACAGAGACACAGAGACAGAGAGTTAGAGACAGACAGAGAGAGAAACAGACAGACTGAGAGACAGAGAGAGAGAAAGAGAGAGAGAGAGAGAGACAGAGACACACACACACACACACAGAAAAAGACAGAGAGAGACAGAGAATGAGAGAAGGAATAGAGGTGGCATGGGAGAAGAGATGGGGAATAAAAATACAGACATCTTAGGGTGTTTTAAATAGACAGTGTACATTTTATATGTGTTACTAAGGTAAAGAAAAAAAGAAAGAAAGAAAGAAATGTTTTATTTAACGATGCACTCAACACATTTTATTTACGGTTATATGGCGTCAGACATATGGTTAAGGACCACACAGATTTTAAGAGGAAACCCAGTCGCCACATAGGCTACTCTTTTTCGACAGGCAGCAAGGGATATTTTATTTGCGCTTCCCACAGGCAGGATAGCACAAACCATGGCCTTTGTTGAACCAGTTATGGATCACTGGTTGGTGCAAGTGGTTTACACCTACCCATTGAGCCTTGCGGAGCACTCACTCAGGGTTTGGAGTCGGTATCTGGATTAAAAATCCCATGCCTCGACTGGGATCCGAACCCAGTACCTACCAGCCTGTAGACCGATGGCCTGCCATGACGCCACCGAGGCCGGTAAAAAAAAAGAAAAAAAGAAAGAGAAAGTGAGAGAGGGACAGATATACAGACAGATAGGGAAAGGAGATAGAAAGAGGGAGAGAAAAAGAAAGAATGAGGAAGAGAGATAGAGAACAAGACTGAGAGAGAAAGAGAGAGAAAGAGACAGAGAGAAAATAGGGGGAGGAGACAGGAAAAGTGTTCAAAAGACCTGGCAGTGGTGTAGGAAGCTAGGTTTCATAAAGGGGGGGGGGGGGGGGGGGGGGTCACACTTTTATATTTACACACTTTTACACTATTATAAAGCAAAATATAAAGCAAAATAACTGGAACGTGGGGGGCACATGTCCCCTTGCTCCCCCCTGCTTCATACACCAGTGAAGTGAGATAAAGAGACAGAGAGAAAGTGCAGTGAGTAGACAGAAAAAGTGTTCAAAAGACTTGGCCAATAAACTGATTACCAAATACTGCCTCGCAGACTGGCCAATGACAGACAAGATAAGAACAGCTTCAAACATCAGTCCAATCAGCTGCCTCATTACTTGTGGAATGCGGACCAAAGGAACAGCTTCTGGATGTTACATCATGCAGTCTTCAAATCTTGGCACTGGCAGTGAACTTATCTCCCTTGTGAAAACCTCTTCTGACAAGAAAACCCTTAGGAGTTAGCTGCAGCACTGTTAATGCATTTTGCATATTTTCATAGCATGGTTCATTTTGGTTGCTTTTAGCATTAGGCAATTCACGTCTTTTGGTGTCTTTGGTGCATGTTCTGTGTCAGAGTACATGAAAATTCTGATCATTGATGTTTTAACCAATGGGAAGGATGGGAGGGGGTGGGTTGAAGTAGGTTCAACTTATTTACAGACTCTTAGAACATTTGACTTTGTATTGTCAAAAAGAATATTTGACTGTGTATTGTCAAAAAGAATATATGACTTTGTATTGTCAAAAAGAATATTTGACTTTGTATTGTCAAAAAGAATATATGACTTTGTATTGTCAAAAAGAATATTTGACTGTGTATTGTCAAAAAGAATATATGACTTTGTATTGTCAAAAAGAATATTTGACTTTGTTGTATTGTCAAAAAGAATATTTGACTTTGTATTGTCAAAAAGAATATTAGACTTTGTATTGTCAAAAAGAATATTAAACTTTGTATTGTCAAAACGAATTTTGACTTTGTATTGTCATAAAGAATATTTGACTTTGTACTGTCAAAAAAGAATATTTGACTTTGTACTGTCAAAAAAGAATATTTGACTTTGTACTGTCAAAATGAATATTTGACTTTGTATTGTCATAAAGAATATTTGACTTTGTACTGTCAAAAAGAATATTTGACTTTGTATTGTCATAAAGAATATTTGACTTTGTACTGTAAAAAATTAATATTTGACTTTGTACTGTCAAAAAAGAATATTTTACTTTGTACTGTCAAAACGAATATTTGACTTTGTATTGTCATAAAGAATATTTGACTTTGTACTGTCAAAAAAGAATATTTGATCTTATATTGTCAAAAAGAATATTAGACTTTGTATTGTCATAAAGAATATTTGACTTTGTACTGTCAAAAAGAATATTTGACTTTGTATTGTCACAAGAAATACATGTGTATTTGACTTTGTATTGTCACAAGAAATACATGTGTATTTGACTTTGTATTGTCAAAAAGAATATATTACTTTGTATATTAAAAATATAATTTCTTCACATCAGCAAATTAATGTTTTAAAAAGTTAAGTTTGTGTGTGCTTAGATAAAATCAAAATCAAGTTCAATATACTGGTCATAAGCAAACTCTTTGATGTTATTTTGTGCACTCTGTTCCCATGTGGAATGTTTAAATGCAGTAAATTTTATCTTTATGTCTTTTATCTTTATCTTTAATGCATTACTAGAAAGTTAAATGAAACTTTCTAAAAAATAAAATTTCAGCCAAAGACAATTTAGAATTATTTTTTTTACCCAGTAGGGTCCTATCTTTGAAGTCTAAAAATAAATATTATTTCTGGCTTTTAGAACCTCCTTCCCATGTCTGAAATCCCTTAAAATGGAAATCAAAAAGGGAGACACTTTTGAAGGTAAAAAAGAAATATTATTTCTGGCTTTTAGAAGTTCCTTCCCATGTCTGAAATCCTTTAAAATGGAAATCAAAAAGGGAGACACTTTTGAAGGTAAAAAAGAAATATTATTTCTGGCATTTTGAACTTCTATCAAAGGGCCAAAAATCCCTTAAAATAGGAATCAAAAGGGGGAGCAATTTTTGGAAGTAGAGAAGAAATATTATTTCGACTGTTAACCGAATCCACCAAAAGACTGGAATTCCTTACAAGCATGTAACATGTTAGTTTTAAAAGGAACTAAAAATTAAAACCAGAAAGTCCTACAACTGGAGGTTTTTGATCCAGGGTTAACTCCAAAAACAGATGGTTGGTCAACATCTTTGATCTTCAGAGACCATCACCCAACCAATTATGATGTTACATAAACAATGGACCAATCAGCACACTGCTTGTTTTGACATCATGTTCCACTAACTGGACAAACAGACCATGTTATTTGACTTGCTCTAATTAAAACAGCTGTCCATGGAAGCACCTCTGTGATGTCGGCTCTAGTACAGAGGGTAGAAAACTCACCTGAGGTGCTTGATGTGGGAAGAATCATAGAATCAATCCAGGAACGCATTCAACACCATTTTGTTTTGTTAATTTTTGTTAATTCTTTTGTTGTTAATTTTTTTTTTTTTTTTTTTTTTTTTTTTTTTTTTGAAAGTTTATGAACCCCAGAAACAAATATGGTTGTGTCAGGGTTGGGGTCCTGATATTACTACCTTACAGTCATGTTATAGACATTGTTAATAATTAATATATAAATAGAAAATATTTGCATGTAAATATACAGTGAAACTCCTCTAAACCGGACACACTCAGAACAAAGAAAGAAAGAAATGTTTTATTTAACGACGCACTCAACACATGCTATTTACGGTTATATGGTGTCAGACATATGGTTAAGGACCACACAGATTTGAGAGGAAACCCGCTGTCACCACTACATGGGCTACTCTTTCCGATTAGCAGCAAGGGATCTTTTATTTGCGCTTCCCACAGGCAGGATAGCACAAACCATGGCCTTTGTTGAACCAGTTATGGATCACTGGTCGGTGCAAGTGGTTTACACCTAACCATTGAGCCACTCAGGACAAAGTAAAACTTCCGGTTTTAATAGGTACCTGGTTTAGAGAGGTTCTCTTCTGCACAGATATTTAAAAAGGGACCATGAAAAATGCCCGGTTTTGAGGGGATTCCAGTTTACAGAGGGTCCAGTATTGAGAGGTTTGACTGTATATAATACACTACACTAGTAATAATGAATATTCATATATGAAGAAAAAAAAATATTTCTGGAGCTAACAGTGAAGGAAGAAAGAAAGAAGGAAGAAAAAAGGAAAGAAATGTTTTATTTAACGATGCACTCAACACATTTTATTTACGGCTATATGGCATCAGACATATGGTTAAGGACCACACAGCTATTGAGAGAGGAAACCCGCTGTCGCCACTTCACAGGCTGCTCTTTTTGATTAGCAGCAAGGGATCTTTTATATGCACCATCCCACAGACAGGATAGTACATACCATGGCCTTTGTTACACCGGTTGTGGAGCACTGGCTGCAGTGAGAAATAGCCCAATAGGGCCATCGACAGAGATCGATCCTAAACCAACCGTGCATCAGATGGAAGAGTGCTTGTCCGAGATTCTCACGTGAAGGGTACAAAGCTCTTCAGTGTGCCCATTTTCTCATCATCCTTTTTCCCATCCCATCCAATGCCCCACGACTGGTATAGCAAAGCTGTGGCATGTGCTGTCCTGTCTGTGCACAGGAAAATGCATAGAAAAGATCCCTTGTACTCAATGTAAAAATGTAGCAGGGTTTCTTCTGAAGGCAATGTGTCAAAAGCCGTGGTATGTGCTATCCTGTCTGTGGGAAAGTGCATATTGAAGATCCCTTGTATTCGATGTAAAAATGTAGCAGGGTTTCCTCTGAAGGCAATGTGTCAAAGGCTGTGGTATGTGCTATCCTGTCTGTGGGAAAGTGCATATAAAAGATCTCTTGCAACTAATGGGAAAATATAGCGGCGTTTTTTCCTCCGAGGGCAATGTGTCATAATTACTGCATGTCTTACATCTAATAGTGGATGATTAATTAATCAGTGGTACATTTACTGTGTGTTTGACACCCAACAGCCGATGTTTAATCAATCAACATGTTATAGGTTCTAATAGACCAAATCAATTCCTATTGCCAATAATGTTAACGTTTACTAATAAAACTGAGATAAGCAGCATATCAACACACCCAGGAAGTACAGCAATAAAAAGTGTGGCACCTCACATCTAATCTAGCTGCACGGAAATGGGGGGTCACATACCATTGAAGAGATTTAATTAATGTTTTTATTAGCAACCGTCATTTTTGCTGAAAATTGCAGATCCATTTTGTGGGGTACCCCGCATTAGTTTCAACCTCTGGTATATACTGCATAACAACTGTATAACAAATAAAAGAGTATTTATTTATTGTCAATGGATAATAGTATTTGCACAAATAATCAATGTCACATATTACTACCAATAACACCCACAGCTGCTTTTACTCCGTAAATATTTGACGGTGCACCATCGAACTTTGACACAGAACTCTCTTCTTTGGTACTATGCAACCTCTAGTGGTGTTGTGTGGGATGTAACCCATTGCGAAAGTGCTCGACTGTTGCCTGGTCAGTTTAGGATCGATCCTTGTCCGTGGGCTATTTCTTGTTCTGGCCAGTTCACTGCAACTAGTATATCAAAGGCTGTGGTATGTGCTATCATTTCTGTGCGATGGTGCATATAAAAATGATCCCTTGCTACTAATGGAAAACTTCTACCCTGGGTCAAGCCACTGGTCATACGAGAGACTGGACCCACGGTGGAGATGCCTGAACCCAATGGATAAGATAAGATAAAATTTATTGCATTTAAACATTCCTCATGGGAACAGAGTGCACAAAATAACATTAAAAAGTTGTAACATCAACAAACAATTAATGACTATAGGTTTATATACATATATATACATATACACGTATATCACTACTACAATCTATTCATTATATTAGAAAACCAACTTGCAAATAACAAGTCCTGGTCCTGATTTTTCATAATAAAAATAAACTGCTCTTTGGGTGTATATCACTACTACAGTTTATTCACAGATGTGGGCATGGGAAAACGTGTAGATTTGAATGAAAAAATTATAGCAGGTTTCCTCTCTAAGACTATATGTCAGAATTACTGAAAGTTTGACATCTAATAGCCCATGATTAATAAATTTAAGTCAGCATAAATGGACAACACAAATTTCCACTTATTGTAATATATTTATTTGTTTAACGTCAAGTTCATTTGGCTCTATTCAACTCTCAATTAATTTTCTTTAATCATGTTTTCACTGAGTGAATTAATTAACCTAAACACCACATGATGCTTCGAGCCCACCACCAGGGGCCTCTGCTTTGATGAACTGTCAGTGGGGAGTGTAGAAATGTTGATAAGACTTGCAGCACAAATGAACTGGTGTGTATTCTACCCTTTCTGTCAGAGCACCACTGTTTGGCTTTCAAAGCAGCCCAATGTTTAGCCTGGTCCCCTGGACAGGGTTTATCTAAACACTGGGATGAGACCCTTGGTTACCCAACATTATCACCATGTTTGCTGAGAGGCAACAGATGGTTATGCAAGCACATGGGGAAGGTTTCAGAGAATTTGGCAAAATCTCTGTTTTTAAGGCTGGCTGGTCACATTTCTCCAATACCTGAAGATAAAGTATTTGGAATTAATCTATCGAACAGTGGGAAAAGTACAAATGTGTTCTGGTGATACGTAATGTTGCCAATTCATTCAATAATAAAAGTTAAAATGGATGACTGCTCATTGTAATTTAAAAAACAAAACAAAAAACAAACAAACTTTTTTGAGTAGTTTGACACAAATAGAGTAGATGGGACAAGATATTTATGGTGGATGGATTTGACATGAAGAGATGGGTGGATGGATGGATGGCTGGCTGGATGGATGGATGGATGGATGGATGGATGGATGGGTGGATGGCTGGCTGGATGGATGGATGGGTGGGTGGGTGGATGGCTGGCTGGCTGGGTGGGCGTTGGGTGGGTGGCTGGCTGGCTGGCTGGCTGGGTGGGTGGCTGGCTGGCTGGATGGATGGATGGATGGATGGATGGATGGATGGACAGAGAGATGGATGGATGGATGGATCGATGGGTAGATGGATGGATGGACAGAGAGATGGATGGATGGACAGAGAGATGGATGGATGGATGGATGGATGGATGTGGTTGGTTTATGGCATGTATAGCTGCCATAATATCATAATATACAAATTGTGAACTAAACATGATGGAAAATGAAACATTTTCTGGTTGTATATCCCTTTCAAATAACAGATCGTAGTAGTGATATACATGTATATATGTATATAAAACTATAGTCATTAATTGTTTGTTGATATTGCAACTTTTTTATGTTATTTTCCCATGAGGAATGTTTAAATGTAATAAATTTTATCTTATCTGATCTTATGATTCAGTGGTGTAGGAAGGTGCCAAAAAGTGTGTGTGTGTGTGGGGGGGGGGGGGGGGGGCACGCTTTTATATTTACACACTTTTACACTATTACAAAGCAAATATAAAGCAAAATATCTTAAAAGTAGGTAGGGGGCACCTGTCCCCTTGCCCTGCCCCCCATTTCCTACTCCAGTGAGTAGTGTAGGAAGGTGCCAAAAAGTGTGTGTCTGTGTTGTGGGGGGGGGATATAAAGGGGGGGGGGGGGGGGGGGCACATTTTTATATTTACACACTTTTACACTGTTATAAAGCAAATATATATAAAAAATATCTAAAGTTTCCTATGCCAGTGTTATCTCATAATGCCCTCAGATAAATTAAGAAAGAAAGGATGATACTGTATAACTAACATTAAAACAACTCTGTCCCCCCCCCCCCCCCCAAGACATACCACCAGATACAGCCCATTTTATTTACTCATGTTTTAAAAAAAAAAGGAATAATCTTATATTAAAAAAAATTAATCTGCATAAACAAATATTGAAAAACGAAATCAACTCATCTACGTGTATATATATATATAAGTGCACATGTAACAAATGGTGAACTTCCACTTCCATATGCAAAAAAACTACAAATATTCTATTGCAGCATGCTTTTAAAGAAACATGTCTTTAGAAAGAAAGAATATTGATTATCTAATCTAAAGTTATTAAAGAATTTTTTATCAAAACCATTTCCAAGAAAGTCTAAATATTATAAAAAAGACAAATGGCACTGGCAATAAAATGAGAACATATGGAAACTCTCAAACAGGAAATACACTTAGAACCATAATATCTAATTCACTGCTTAAACCCAGATCATAGAAAACATTTCTCTAAACTCTGTCTAAGTGACCATAACTTGAAGATTGAAACTGGCAGGCATACAAAACCATATACTCCTCTTGACCAGCATCTCTGTGACGAATGCAATGCCAGTGTGTCTGTGACGAATGCAATGCTATTGAAAATGAATTTCATCACATTGTACAATGTAAGAAATATAAGTATCAATGGTCAAAGTTATTTCATTTGATCTCTGACTACAACCCTTTATTTTTAAATATGACACCAAAAGAGCAGTTTATTTTCATTATGAAAAATCAGGATCCAGCCAACATAGGTGTTATTTTCAAGTTGGTTTTCTAATATAATGAATAGATTGTAGTAGTGACATACATGTCTATGTATATAAAACTATAGTTATTGTTTGTTGATATTGCTTTTTTGATGTTATTTTGTGCACTCTGTTCCCATGTGGAATGTTTAAATGCAGTAAATTATCTTATCTTGTACATGTAGGTACGTTGAAGTTAAATGAATATTTAAACTAGTAGTACTGCGTGTTAATGTACATTCTGTTTAATTGACGTGTGTAACATATCTGTGATGTGTATGTCCTGTAACATCATATGTATGTATTTTGTACCGGCAATATCTGGGGCGTTTTTCCAACAATATTGGTCGATTGATTGACAATGTTAGAAATAGATGAAGGGTTCTATAGGTAGTACTAAACCAAATAACTTCCAGCTGGGTCAAAGTTCGAGGTGCACCGAACTTTTGATAGAGAAGTGAACACCACAAGTGCTGTGATTGGTGATAAATGTGAGTGCGTTGGTTGTAAAAAAAAAACATAGTTTCATTCTGGGCAAAAAAAATGTAGGTATGCAATTTTATTTCATCTTGTACCACTGTGTCAAGTAGCCTTGTGCTTGAAACATGTATGGGGTACCTGTTAAAAAAGTACTCAAATTTTGTGAGGAACTAGGGTAGTCATAGACGCTACCCGTTATCTCAGAAATGAGCAGGTTGACCCCTAATTTGTTTCTGATTCACTTTAAGGGTGATGGGGCGGTAGTATTTATACATGTATCTGTGGCGTTTATGTCAATTGATACACTGCAGGTAGGAATTTTAGCCACATATGTTACTATTGTCATCTATGGGATTTGATTTGGTAGTATACACCCTAAAGTTAAAAACTTTAAGGTGTGTTTTATTTAATTAAAGTACCAGAGCACATTCAGTTATTAAACACTGGCTATTAGATATCAAATGGTGTGATGTCATAACACTGTATGACATGATGTCATAACATTGTATGACGTGATGTCATAACACTGTATGACGTGATGTCATAACTGGCAACAAACTGACTCACACACCACATTCAATCATTGATCCCACCCTCTCCACATGCTGGGCAAGTCATTATTATATACTACATATCATTAAAAACACACTCAATATAAAACAATACTTCAAAATGCCTTGTAGCCTGACCAAGAAATTGACTGAAAAACTGACTGGAAACGGCATTTATTTAACATCATAAATATAAACATATACCCCGGTACATTATTATTACATCTACGTGTATAAACATTACACTCCTAATAAACAAAATATATTATCCATGTAACACTTCCAGGTAAAAAAAACTCAGAGATAAAACATGGTGAGTAAAAAAAAAAAAACTTTGGAATAAAAAATATATATCATGAAAACAGCTGGGCCACAGGCTAGAATGAACTCTATACATGCTCTTCTCCTTATATTCACATTTTGCATGTGCATCTTGCTGTTACTAATAAATATTCATGATGACTCTTAAAGGAGCATTCACTGGTGGGCCCATTGGGCTATTTCTTGTTCCAGCCAGTACACCACAACTGGTATAATAAAGCCGTGGTATGTGCTATCCTGTCTATGGGATGGTGCATATAAAAGATCCCTTGTTACTTATGGAAAAATGTAGCGGGTTTCTTCTAAGACTATATGTCAAAATGACTAAAATGTTGGACACCCAATAGCCAATGATTAATAAATCAATGTGCTCTAGTGGTGTCGTTAAACAGAACAGACTTTTAACTTAAATAAGCACGAAGAAACATATTTTCCCTACTGGACTTCATACCACAGGAAAATACCATTCCTTTCCTTCACTAAACTGATTCAAACCTTTGTTAACAAAGCCAAGTGTATCAGGGTTTATTGTCAGTGAATATTTATTAAACTTTCCAACTCAATCCAATAAGAAACCAGTTCCCTTTGTCCCGCATCACAATTCCTTGACATGCACACAATTCTGCGGCATCTTGAGCAAACGGAGAAGTCTAATTGACGCGGTTGTGTTTGTTACATAGAATACATACATACACCTGAGGCAATTCAAGCAAACGAAAACTGTTGTGAGACACCGAGTACATCTCTAACACGAGAAGTGGGCGATTTGTTTGGATAGTAGTATCGTTTCTTTAGGGACAGTCACGTGCATCTAAGTATCAAAGGTGTAGCAAATCAACTGGTGTGTGGGTTTTTTATTTGTGAAAGAAGAAACATGGGCCACATGGAATAAGGTGTAGGTGACACGGTCAGTGAGAAAGTTCAGTTTTCAGTTTTGTGTTTTATAATGAACATTTGAGATCAAAGACCAAAGATTGTTAAACAAGTCTATGATAGACAGCTCAAATTCAGGCCATTCAGTTTGAACACAATATTTCTTATCAAAAATTAATTTGCTTTGAGTTCTCATTTATATACAGTACAATCTCGTTGGGTCGAACTTGGAAGGGTCGAATACACTGAAAGTCTCAACCAAAAACGAAGTCCCGAGTCGAACACGTTCTCGAGCACCGACGGAGTTTGAGCCAATGGAATTATTTTTCATGCTGGTGTGTTATTAAACATTCATTAATTCATTTTAAAACTGCCTAGTAAACAAAGGCTATATAACTATAACATCTTAAAAAACAGCACAAATGAAACGAAGGATGGATGGATGGATGGATGGATAGACGAATGAATGGATGGATTTATTAATCATCGGCTTTTGGATGTCAAACATATGGTAATTTTGACATATAGTCTCAGAGAGAAAACCTGCTATATTTCTTTCATTAATAGCGAGGGATCTTTTATATGCATCATCCCACAGACAGGGTAGTACATACCACAGCCTTTGATACACCAGTCATGGTGCACTGGCTGGAATGATATAAAAAAAGAAAAAAAAGAAAGTTGAATGGATCTGCCGAGGTGGTTTGATCGTAAAAAGTATGTACATCAACTGACTGAGCTACATCTCTTCCCCAGAGTGAACAGATACAATGCATCACACTCGAAGGAAGCTTCAGCATGCCATCAGCTAGGTACCAAATACCAAATTTCATTTTATTTTCTATTCTGTTTAAAATCAATGTCGGTGGGATGTAACCGAGTGTTAAAGTGCTCACTTGACACAATTTGGGATCGATCCCTGTTGGTGGGCCCATTGGGCTATTTCTTGTTCCAAACAGTGCACCATGACTGGTATATCAAAGATTGTGGTATGTGCTATCCTGTCTGTGGGATGGTGCATATAAAAGAGCCCTTGTCAATGTTACTACCTAAAATCAGTCCTCTACCGATGATCTAAACTTTGTCTCTGATCAGAAACAAGGTGCTCTGTATAAGTTTGTTAAATATTCATGTACAACCATCTCTTAAAATCATGTTACCTTTCGAAAGGAAGGAAATGTTTTATTTAACGACACACTCAACATTTTATTTACGGTTATATGGCGTCAGACATATGGTTAAGGACCACACAGATATTGAGAGAGGAAAACCTGCTGTCACCACTTCATGGGCTACTCTTTTCTAGTAGCAGTAAGGAATCTTTTTTATGCACCATCCCACAGACAAAATAGTACATACCATAGCCTTTGTTACACCAGTTGTGGAGCACTGGCTGAAATGAGAAATAGCCCAATGGAGCCACCGACGAGGATCGATCCTTAACCGACTGCACATCAAGTGAGTGTTTTACCACTGGGCTACATCCCTCCCCTTTTACCTTTCAGATGCAAACCTCAAACCAATGGACATTGCGTGGTTTTATAAAACCAAGAGCAGTAAACTTTAACGTTAAAGGTTAAAGTTTGTTTTGTTTAACGACACCACTAGAGCACATGGATTAATTGATCATCGGCTATCAAACATCTGGTAAGTTTGATGTGTAGTCTTAAGAGGAAACACGCTACATTTTTTCATTAGTAGCAAGGAATCTTTTATACATACATGCATCATCCCACAGACAGGATAGCACATACCACAACCTTTGATATACTAGTTATGGTGCACTGGCTGGAACGAGAAATAGCCCACGTGCCCACCGACGGGAATCGATCCTAGATTGATCGCGTCAATTATCAGAGGCTTGAGTCTTAATTAACTGGTGCATTGGCTGTATCGAGCAATATTTCCCAATGGAGCCACTGACGGGGATTGATCCCAGACAGACCATGCATCAAGCGAGCGCTTTACCACTGGGCTATGTCCCGCACCTTGTGTCGACAACGCTCAAAAGCATTTTCAGTTTTGGATTCAACCCTCAAGCTCACGGACATCGCCTGGCTTTGAAAAGACCAACAGCAAGTAAACTTCAAATAAACAAACTGTGCTGTGAGACCATGCCAGGTCGGTGCATTTGAATTAAATTCATCAAACAGTGAATAACGCGGGTTGGCTTTGTCCCGGTCAGACCGGGTAAGCCATACGTCTTGTTTTAGTAAGCACAATTGTCAACAGCGTCCGCTTTGTTCCACCCCACTTTCACACATCCGTGATCCAATAATACCGTTTACTTTACAACTTATATCGATTTGTCTTCTTGTCCAACGGACCCCGTGTGTACACGGGGGATTTCTCAAAACTGTATATCCTTGGATATGTATAAAACAAATGTTGTATGATATAACAAGATAGATTAGAATAAGAAAGGAGGTGGGGAACGAAACCACACACATTGATGCGGGGTATTCTCTACAATTATTTGACAAGGTAAAGTGATCTTACGGTGATATCAAGATATATTTGTCGAGTATTGTTTTGATTATTCAGAGATTGAAATATGTCCATGTGCACTCTGCATCTCAGATGCATCTTCCCCCCCCCCCACACACACACCATAGATCTCCCCCCTTCCCAATTCTAGCACGTGATCCATGATTAGTATTTGGTTTATTTCATTTCAACTTATTTCTGCTCCGATCTTCAATAGAAGTTAAAGTTAAACATTGTTTTGTTTAACGACACTACTAGAGCACATTGATTGATTAACCATCAGTTGTAGGAGGTAAAAACATTGTTTTGTTTATCGACACCACTAGAGCACATTGATTGATTAACCATCAGTTGTAGGATGTAAAAACATTTGGTTATTATGACAGAAAAAACAACTGTAATTTGCAGAACAACAGATACCATGGCCTCTGATATACCAGTCATGGACCACTGGTTGGAACAGGAAAAACAGGAAAATGGATCTTGTAACCAAAGTATTCCAGGACAGAGGGTTAGTTGTTAGTTGTTAGTGGTTAGTTGTTAGTGGTTAGTGAGAGAGCAGTTGGTGTAGTGGTCTTACACCTACCCATTGATTCATTAAAACTTGTTCTGGGTGGGAGTCGGTACCGGGATTTGAACCAATATCTACCAGCCTGAAGTCCAATGGCTTAACTACTATAGCACCAAGGCTATATTTAAATAGTATATCAACCAGGGTTAGCTTTGGCACTCGCCAATTGCGAATTTTGGGAACAATTGGCAGATTTTATTTTAATTTGGCGAAAATATGTCAAGTAATAATTGGTGTTTTGTTGGAAAATAACTCTGGGTTTTGCATTTTTTTAGTTAATTTGGTGAAATGTTTTACTCACCCAGAGCTAGGCCTGTCAATGATACATACATTTTTTTAAAATACAAATATTTAAAACAGAAGGCAAATTTAAAAAAAACATACACTGATAACAAATTTTAAATATAATGGGCTAAATTATAAAAAAAAATAGTTTAACATGACAAATCTTTATATATTTTAAGACCCACCCTATAAAGCATCGATCATTTAACAGGTTCAAAATTACGACCCAAACACTTGCGTAACAAAATATTTACCATTGCTATCTTTTACGGCCAAATTAGCAGAGGCTCAATAAACATTGGAGGAAGTTTAAACAACACATTTGTAAGGCCTAATCCTCTCTTTGATCCCCAACACACAGACCACAACACATAACAGTTGCAGCCATTGAGCCCCAAATCCCTTCACACTGCTGCCCAATTGACTGGTAATGGTTCAACACTGGAGTCAATCAATCGGTCAGTGCTGCAATAACAGTTACCGGTGTATTTATTGGTTGCAGGCAATTTGCTAATTTATATCTATGCCCACAGGGTGAGGATCACTGCTGTAAAAATGGCCAGACTAAGTGTGTATATAAATAAAGTAATAAACTGAACCAGTCGGAGTTTCTTTTATCATGATTTTAGGGGATAACAATATAAATGTCAGTCTCAGTGGCTATTCTGAAGCAGACTTGGTGGCGTGGTGGTCAAGGCTGGTAGGTACTGGGTTCGCCTCCCGGTACCCGCTCCCACCAAGAATGACTTTTAACGACTCAATGAGTAGATGTAAGACCACTACACTTACTTCTCTCTCTCTTTCTAGGGCGGAACGCAGCCAAGTGGTAAAGCATTTGCTTGATGCACAGTCGGTCTAGGATCGATCCCCGTCGGTGGATCCATTGGGCTATTTCTTGTTACAGCCAGTGCTCCACAACTGGTGTAACAAAGGCCGTGGTATGTACTATTCTGTCTGTGGGATGGTGCATATAAAAGATCCCTTGCTGCTAATCGAAAAGAGCAGCCCAAGAAGTGGTGACAGCGGGTTTCCTCTCTCAATATCTGTGTGGTCCTTAACCATATGTCTGACACTATATAACAGTAAATAAAATGTGTTGTGTGCGTCGTTAAATAAAATATTTCCTTTCTTCCTCTCTCTCTAACCATTAACTCACTGCCCTTGGGCTATTTGTCGATACTGCAACTTTTTGATGTTATTTTGTGCACACTGTTCTCATGTGGAATGTTTAAATGCAATAAATTTTATCTTATCATATCTTATCTGTCCAGGACAGACAGTCCAGATAGCTGTGGTGTGTGTTCAGGTTTGTGTACATGAAAGTAAGTATATAAATGAATGAATGTGCGAGCCAAAGGATCGAATCCCCCTGGTGGACCGATGCTCTGACTGGGCTATTTGCTGTCTCAATCAGTGCATCAACACTAGTATAGCAAAGGATGGATGGGTGAGTGGATGAACAGATGGACAGATGGATGGATGGATGCATGCATGAATGGGGTGTGCATGAATGGGTGCATGAATGGATGGATGGATGAATGAATGGGTGGAGTATGGATGGATGAATGGATGGGTGAATGATGGATAGATGGATGGATGAATGGATGGATGGATGGATGGATGGATGGATGGATGGATGGATGGATGGATGGATGGATGGGTGGATGGGTAGATGGATGGATGAATGAATTAATGGGTGGAGGGATGGATGAATGAAAGGGTGGAAGATTGATGGATGGATGGATGAATGAATGAATGGGTGGATTCATGGATGGATGGATGGATGGATGGATGGATGGATGGATGGACAGATGGATGGATGGACGGAAGGGATAGACTGGTTGATGAATAAACCAAAAAGAAATCAAAACATAAAAACCCCAAATATTTCTATTTCACAATAGTAATCATTCACGTCTAACAATGTCCGAGAACAAAGAACAATAAACCAATCAGATGATATCTTTGAAAAGAGTAACAATGGACCAATCAAATCCCATGAACCACAAAAGATCCCCATGCCCTGCTGTAGGTGTACAATACAAGTAATTAGTCCCCTGGGTCTCACTCCACTAATTCTCCGATCACCGGCAGAAAAGGCTAAACAAAGACAGGAGAAATCAACCATATTGTTTATGGTAGAAGGAGATTATGATCAATAATGCAGAAATTAATTTGCGTCCAGGAACCAGTGACTTACGTAAGATATATCACAACAAAGGAGTTTATATTGCAGGAAGGAAGAAATTATGCTAAGGGCGACAATCCGTTATGCAAAGTGTTATGAAAATGAAAGAAAAGAAAAAGTCGGCTACTGTTGAAATGACAGTAAATTGTTGTCGTTACGGTTTAAATTTTTATTTATCGGACATCTGAGATTTAGATTATTGTGCATGGCATGTTAATTGGTTTATGCTTTAGATCTATAGCTACTCACTTGAGTTATAAACTGTTTTCTTTTCTATATATAACAGACACATGCCAACCATGCCAACCTCAGTGGCACAGTGGTTAAGCCATCGGACTACAGGGCTCTCAGCCCGGTACCGGCTCCAACCCAGAGCAAGTTCTTAAGGGCCACTACACCTTCTTCTCTCTAACTAACCACTAACCCACTGTCCTGGATAGACAGCTCAGATAGTTGAGGTGTATGCCCAGGACAGCATGCTTGAACCTTAATTGGATATAAGCATGGAAATAGGTTGAAATGAAATATAAAGCTAAGCTGTTGATCTAAATTACCAAATATGAATTAATTCTGAATTTGGCAAATATAAAGTTCTTTTGTTGAACGACACCACTAGAGAACACTGGTTAATTAATCATAATCCACTGGATATAACAAACATGTGGTAACTGTGACATGTATTAGTTAAAGTTTGTTTTGTTTACCGACACCACTAGAGCACACTAATTTATTAATCGTCAAGTAATGGAAGTCAAACATTTGGTAATTCCGACATACAGACTTAGAGAGGAAACCCACTATATTTTTCCATTAGTAGAAAGGGATCATTTATATGCTTTTTCACAGACAGGATAGCACATACCACAGCCTTTAATAAATCTATCATGTCCACTAAAGGGGTTCATTTGTATGACCCGAGAACCTCAAACCCCTAAAGTTTGTTTTGTTCAACGACACCACTAGAGCACATTAACTGAGCTAAATCACACCCTTTACCAAAACAATTATTGTCATTCCTTATTTGTTTTCCACAACTGTGGGTCAAATTCGTGCACCAGACAAAAAATAGGTCCACACTTTGCATGTCAAGTGCACAGCGTCTGCTTTCACTAGCTGACATAATGAAGGATTGAGTTTCATTGTTTTAAAAACAAAATACAGGTTTTAGTCTTTATTTGTCGGGCTTTAGCGTTAGTTCCCGTCTGTCAGAGTTGAAAATCGTGTCTGTAATATTTTGACATTCTGACAGTGGACAACTCAGTGTCACATGACAGAACAAAAGTATTCTGTTTTCAAGGTCAAAGGTTAAATGTTTTTGTTCGATTACTGTCACGTGTCACATGTTAAACCTAGGGTAGTTGTAAAAATAATCTCAGGGGTGATGTTGGGGGAAGAGGGGGAGGCCAGAGTTGTGTTCCAAGATGCGGAAGGGGGGGGGCTACAGGTGTGATATACTATTTGACAGGACAGCACATACCACAGCTTTTGATATACCAGTCGTGGTGCACCAGCTAAAACAAGAATATCATAGCAGATAGCAGTACAGGCCTATACAGTGTAGAAAAAAAGAGTAAAGTTTGTTTTATTTAACGACACCACTAGAGCACATTGATTTTTTATCTTATCATCGGCTATTGGATGTCAAACATATGGTCATTCTGACACTGTCTTTAAAGGAAACCCGCTGTCGCCACATAGGCTATATCTTTTATTTGCGCTTCCCACAGGCAGGATAGCACAAACCATGGCCTTTGTTGAACCAGTTATGGAACACTGGTCGGTGCAAGTGGTTTACACCTACCCATTGAGCCTTGCGGAGCACTTACTTAGGGTTTGGAGTCAGTATCTGGATTAAAAATCCCATGCCTCAACTGAGATCTGAACCCAGTACCTACCAGCCTGTAGACCGATGGCCTAACCACGACACCACCGAGGCCTGTACATACAGTGTAGGCGACCACGTCAAAACGTTTATGCAGCACACATACATATTTTTATATATTGATTCTAGTCTGGCACCAGGACTCACGCAGCAGATCTCGGATAATCCTTGATAACACAAGAAACATTTGATACGGGTTATCAAAGAAATCCCCTTCTTTATATTAAAGCCATTAGAGAGACGCAAACAGAGGGACAATTCTGAAATGTCCCAGAGACAATGGAATGCTGGGGAAAGACAAATATTATACGCTTGGCATATTTAGTAATGTATATATACTCATGCACTGACCCTTGTACAGTGTACGTGTATGTCTGAAACTAAATATATACTCTTCAAAAAAAGTAGGGGAACCTGAAATATTAATGTTAATATCAACTATTAGACCGAACAAAATATATACTCTTCAAAAAAAGTAGGGGAACCTGAAATATTAATGTTAATATCAACTATTAGACCGAACAAAATATATACTCTTCAAAAAAAGTAGGGGAACCTGAAATATTAATGTTAATATCAACTATTAGACCGAACAAAATATATACTCTTCAAAAAAAGTAGGGGTACCTGAAATATTAATGTTAATATCAACTATTAGACCGAGCATACATTTTGACCACAGACATCCTAGTAACTAACGTTCAGGTCTGTTTATCAACACACCGAAACACATTCCATAGTTTGCACGTGCATCACGCAGTTGCCCCATCACGTGCCTGGGATGACATTCTCGATTTTGACAATTTCCAGGAAGGTCCATTAATCACTGTGGAACATTATTTCTGTCAATCCTTTTCATTCTGTTGATCATACAGTTTTTATTGTTTTGTTTTTAGTCATTTTTATTGTTTGATTTTGCGATTTACTGATAAAAAAACGTCCACTTTCAAATTTCACTTCTGACCCCCAATCGTCCTTCAAGATCTTTGGTGGTCATAAAACCTACTGTAATACTGAACTACTGGTTGTAATGTTTGCCCAATTAATTCACTATTATCGTATAACCATTTCCCACAGCTAATATACCTTACAATTTTGGCAATTGTAAATTCTTATTAGAGGCCATCGGTCTACAGGCTGGTAGGTACTGGGTTCGGATCCCAGTCGAGGCATGGGATTTTTAATCCAGATACCGACTCCAAACCCTGAGTGAGTGCTCCGCAAGACTCAATGGGTAGGTGTAAACCACTTGCACCGACCAGTGATCCATAACTGGTTTAACAAAGGCCATGGTTTGTGCTATCCTGCCTGTGGGAAGCGCAAATAAAAGATCCCTTGCTGCCTGTCATAAAAAGAGTAGCCTATGTGGTGACAGCAGGTTTCCTCTAAAAAACAGTGTCAGGATGACCATATGTTTGACGTCCAATAGCCGATGATAAGATAAAAAAAATCAATGTGCTCTAGTGGCGTCGTTAAATAAAACAAACTTTACTTTACTCTTATTAGAGTTTTATTAGATTTTTTTTGAAGAGTATATAAAGGAAAGCATTTCTTCTTTAATGCGGTGGGACGTAACCCAGTGAAGCAAATTCAGTCTATAAGATTGATACCTGTTGGTGGCTCATTGGGCTATTTCTTGTTCCAGTCAGAACACCACGACTGGTATATCAAAAAGCCGTGGTATGTGCTATCCTGTCGGTGGGATGGTGCATATAAACAGGGCCAGCTCTGGGTGAGCAAAACATTTTGCCAAAATATCTTTTAAAAAAAGCAAAATTATTACTTGAAATTTTTTCGCCAAATTAAAATAAAATTCGCCATTTGTTCCTAAAATTTGCTAATAATGGTCTTTGAGATGTAGGTTTACTGCTTTAGGCTATATGTCAGAATTACCAAATGTTTCACTTCCAATAGCCGATGATTAATTAATCAATGTGCTCTAGTGGTGTCATTAAACAAAACAAACTTTTTTTCCTTTTTTCCAATAGCCGATGATTAATAAATCAATAAGATCTAAACGAAACAAACTTCTTTGTTTTTTCTTCTTCTTTAATGGAACAAAGTCTGGACCCTCTCCCTGTTCAGGACAACAAAAACAAAACATATCTATTTATTAAAGTTTATTCACCTCTAAAATATTACATCCATTCCCCCCACCCAACCCCCCATAAAACAATATCTGTGATTGTAGTTTGTGTAGCACATGAAGATGTGGATAATAACTGTAACTTTCCCTTCATAGTCCATTCCTTGACTGGTGAGGGGGCTTGTATGTCTCAGTGACCCTGAGAGCTATGCCAGCAGGAGCTGTGGCTTCTGTTAGGGACACCTGGACTGGTCAATGGGTAGAGCCTAGACTGATATGGACTAAGAGTGAGGTAACCCTAACAGAAACCTTGAGTGCTGAAGTCAGAAGTGTTGGGCACACTCTAATAGACCACAATACCATGCATCAACAGCTGGCCTCAGATTACAGTTATCTTCCCATTTGGTTGTCCAAAATCCGGAAATTTGTCCGCGCAAGTAGTCTGCTGTTTGACTGTGATTATTTCATGGCAGATAGCTTTGAAGTGGCAACTATTTGACTGGAGTTGACAGGGGAGAGCATGTAGTTTGTAAACATGTGTAACTTGTTGACATTGAAGAAATGTTTTATTTAACGACGCACACATTTTATTTACGGTTATATGGCGTCGGTGTTGACATTGAAGACTTGTTTGTGGTAATTCCTGCCCATGCAAAAGTAGTGCTTTTTGTGTAAAATGGGTGTACTCCGGCCTGGTTTAGAGGGTGTGTCTGTTTAAACCAATATGCTGGGAGAAAGAGCTGGACAACAGGGTTTGTCCTTTTCAGGGTATGTGTCCCCCAGACAGGCAAAGGTACATACAAAACTCCACGGGCCTGCTGATATTAATAAAAATGTTATAGCCACTAAGGCTATATAGAAACATATAGCATAATTAATTGTGGTCTATGACCAGCTGTTATGACTACACATTTCTTCATTGTGACTTCACCCTTTAAAATAAGTTAAAATCATGATTTAAGGACTGGCAAGATAACACAAAATGTACACTCTATTCACAAGTGGTGTTGTTGACAAACAGCTAATCTCATCTGATTGTTTAGTCTGTAAGAGTCAACAATCGCTGATGAGTCGTAGAGATAACCCCATTAATCCTGGTTATCAGCAAATTCCAGATAACCTGTTATCAGCCAAGCCCAGTCAGCGTGTCCAGGTTATCTAGGTAGACGGACTCACCTTTAGAACAAACTAATATTGTCACCTGTAGTACACGACATCAGGTGTGACACATTATACAGTACATGACAGAATTTTAATTTTTTAATTTTTATTTAACAATGCACTCAACATATTGTATTTACGGTTATATGGTGTTAGACAAATGGTTAAGGACCACACAGATATTGAGAGAGGAAACCCACTGTCACCACTTCATGGGCTACTCTTTTCGATTAGCAGCAAGGGATCTTTTATATGCACCATTCCACAGACAGGGTAGTACATACCACGGCCTTTGATATACCAATTGTGGTGCACTGGCTGACTGGAGTTCATGGAGGTGGTAAAACTCATGATTTGAATTCAAGGAGCATAAAGAAACTGAATGCAGAAGGAGAAGAAGGAGAAGGAGAAGGAGAAGAAGGAGGAGGAGAAGGAGAAGAAGAAGGGGAAGAAGAAAATTCACCAATTGTTTTTAAAGAAGGAGGAGAAGGAGGAGGAGGAGGAGGAGAAGAAGTAAAATATAATTCACCAACTGTTTTTAAAGGAGGAGAAGAAGGAGAAGAAGAAAATTCACCAACTGTTTTTAAAGGAGGAGGAGAAGGAGAAGGAGGAGGAGAAGAAGTAAAATATAATTCACCAACTGTTTTTAAAGGAGGAGAAGGAGAAGAAGAAGGAGAAGAAGAAGAAAATTCACCAACTGTTTTTAAAGGAGGAGAAGAAGGAGAAGAAGAAAATTCATCAACTGTTTTTAAAGGAGGAGGAGAAGGAGAAGGAGGAGGAGAAGAAGAAAAATATAATTCACCAATTGTTTTTAAAGGAGGAGGAGGAGGAGGAGGAGGAGGAGGAGAAGAAAATTCACCAATTGTTTTTAAAGGAGGAGAAGAAGAAAAATATAATTCACCAATTGTTTTTAAAGGAGGAGGAGAAGGAGGAGAAGAAGAAGGAGAAGGAGGAGGAGGAGGAGGAGGAGGAGAAGAACATTCACCAATTGTTTTTAAAGGAGGAGAAGAAGTAAAATATAATTCACCAACTGTTTTTAAAGGAGGAGAAGAAGGAGAAGAAGAAAATTCACCAACTGTTTTTAAAGGAAGAGGAGAAGGAGGAGGAGGAGAAGAAGTAAAATATAATTCACCAACTGTTTTTAAAGGAGGAGGAGAAGGAGGAGGAGGAGAAGAAGTAAAATATAATTCACCAACTGTTTTTAAAGGAGGAGGAGAAGGAGGAGGAGGAGAAGAAGTAAAATATAATTCACCAACTGTTTTTAAAGGAGGAGGAGAAGGAGGAGGAGGAGAAGAAGTAAAATATAATTCACCAACTGTTTTAAAGGAGGAGGAGAAGGAGGAGGAGGAGAAGAAGTAAAATATAATTCACCAACTGTTTTTAAAGGAGGAGAAGAAGGAGGAGGAGGAGAAGAAGTAAAATATAATTCATCAACTGTTTTTAAAGGAGGAGAAGAAGGAGGAGGAGGAGAAGAAGTAAAATATAATTCACCAACTGTTTTTAAAGGAGGAGAAGAAGGAGGAGGAGGAGAAGAAGTAAAATATAATTCATCAACTGTTTTTAAAGGAGGAGGAGAAGGAGGAGGAGGAGAAGAAGTAAAATATAATTCACCAACTGTTTTTAAAGGAGGAGGAGAAGGAGAAGAAGAAGAAGGAGAAGAAGAAGGAGAAGAAGGAGAAGAAGAAGAAAATTCATCAATTGTTTTTAAAGGAGGAGGAGAAGGAGGAGGAGGAGAAGAAGTAAAATATAATTCACCAACTGTTTTTAAAGGAGGAGGAGAAGGAGAAGAAGAAGGAGAAGAAGAAGAAAATTCACCAACTGTTTTTAAAGGAGGAGGAGAAGGAGGAGGAGGAGAAGAAGTAAAATATAATTCACCAACTGTTTTTAAAGGAGGAGGAGAAGGAGAAGAAGAAGAAGGAGAAGAAGAAGGAGAAGAAGAAGAAAATTCACCAACTGTTTTTAAAGGAGGAGGAGAAGGAGAAGAAGAAGGAGAAGAAGAAGAAAATTCACCAACTGTTTTTAAAGGAGGAGAAGGAGGAGGAGGAGAAGTAGAAAAATATAATTTACCAACTGTTTTTAAAGGAGGAGAAGGAGGAGAAGAAGAAGAAAATTCACCAATTGTTTTTAAAGGAGGAGAAGGAGGAGGAGGAGGAGGAGGAGAAGAAGAAGAAAATTCACCAATTGTTTTTAAAGGAGGAGAAGGAGGAGAAGAAGAAGAAAATTCACCAATTGTTTTTAAAGGAAGAGGAGGAGGAGGAGGAGGAGGAGGAGGAGGAGGAGGAGGAGGAGGAGGAGGAGGAGGAGGAGGAGGAGGAGAAGAAGAAGAAGAAGAAGAAGAAGAAGAAGAAGAAGAAGAAGAAGAAAGAACATTCACCAACTGTTAGGAGAGGAGGAAGGAGAAGGAGAAGAAGAAGGAGAAGAAGAAGAAAATTCACCAACTGTTTTTAAAGGAGGAGAAGGAGGAGGAGGAGAAGTAGAAAAATATAATTTACCAACTGTTTTTAAAGGAGGAGAAGGAGGAGAAGAAGAAGAAAATTCACCAATTGTTTTTAAAGGAGGAGAAGGAGGAGGAGGAGGAGGAGGAGGAGGAGAAGAAGAAGAAAATTCACCAATTGTTTTTAAAGGCGGAGGAGGAGGAGGAGGAGGAGGAGGAGGAGGAGGAGGAGGAGGAGAAGAAGAAGAAGAAGAAGAAGAAGAAGAAGAAGGAGAAGAAGAAGAACATTCACCAACTGTTTTTAAAGGAGGAGGAGAAGGAGAAGAAGAAGGAGAAGAAGAAGAAAATTCACCAACTGTTTTTAAAGGAGGAGGAGAAGGAGGAGGAGGAGAAGAAGT
>NC_054710.1:7261210-7276210 GCF_016097555.1 Gigantopelta aegis
GCATGTTAGGATGATCGTAATGTTTTTGGTAGGAGTTACTAGAACTCAGTGTGAAAACAAGTGGATCGAAAGGAAAGAAAATAGAATGGAAATGAAGGGGAGGGAATAGAAGTGGAGGAAAAGAATGAAATATGGGAATGGAGGACAGGGGAGGAGAAAGGAATTGAAGAGGAGAGGTAACAAATTAAAGGCATATTGTCACAGACCACTGACCTATTAATTGGCCTAACAAAGTATTACCAAAACAAATATAAATTTGACCTGTACCTATATGTACTTTATTCAACCATCTATGTAATGACCATACTCGACTTACCAATGATATTTTGTAAAAAATTATTGAATTATGGCAATGGTCCATAATTCAAAAGCTAATATTGGCAAGAGGGTTGACATAGATTTTACTCCATCATGGTTCAGTTAAGGTGATGCGATAGCTAGATTTGGTTTCCAAACATTAATGTAATTATCATTTATTATCAATTATTAGAGAAATAAGGTTCTTAAATCTGTGACAGTGTGCCTTTAAGAAAGAACAAAAGTTAAAAGTTAAAGTTTGTTTTGTTTAACAACACTACTAGAGCACAGACCGGCCTTGGTGGTGCAGTGGTTAAGCCATCGGACTACAGGCTGGTAGGTACAGGGTTCGCAGCCCGGTACCGGCTCCAACCCAGAGTGAGTTCTTAAGGGCTCATTGGGTAGGTGTAAGGCCACTACACCCTCTTCTCTCTCACTAACCACTAACCAACTAACAACTAACCCACTGTCCTGGACAGACAACCCAGAGAGCTGAGGTGTGTGCCCAGGACAGCGTGCTTGAACCTTAATTGGATATAAGCACGAAAATAAGTTGAAATCAATCAATCAACTAGAGCACATTAAAAAGAACAGGGAATGAAATGAAATAAAGTTTGGAATTTGGTATCTGGTTGATGGTATACATAGTCTTAAAATCATTGTTAGTTTTAAATATTTTTTGCATATTATCTGGCACCACAAAACAAAAGTTGTACAATGTATCTTATGAAAGGACCTATAGTAACTTATCACCATCAAAATACAAATTGTAGTTTTAAAATCTCTAGTTTTATGTGTACGTGCACACTGACTAGCACAACAAAACTCTGACTAGTAACTTACAATTGATGGAAGGAAGGAAATGTTTTATTTAACGACACACTCAACACATTTTATTTATGGTTATATGGTGTCAGACATATGGTTAAAGGTAGAGTCAACTCCAACAAGAGCCTTATGTGTTGGAAAGATGCATACCCGGACCACTAACACATACTAACACTTTAGCAAATGAAAAACGCGTAATTTTAGAGTTAATAAAAAACCACGATTATTCCTGCTAACTGGGGGCAGCCATTTTGTTTCGTTTTTGTGACGTCCGGTGGGATAGCTGAGGGCGAAGTGACGTCAGCTCCTGACCATCTCCTGTATGTACAATGTAAACAAAAGCAGTAATTTTCGACAAGGCGCTTCTTTTTGATCAACCTGATTTGAAAGCAGCATAAATAACGTAATAATATAATAAACTATTTAACTAAATATATTTCAAGTTGCATTAACGGAAAAAAATGGGGTTATAGTGTTTTTCTCTGTTTAATAATCCAAAGGAAAAATGTACACTATTACGCCTATTGATATGCTACGTTGGAGCAAAAACGACAACCCACGATACCCAAGTGATAATCTTATTTTCTTTGGGACTACGTAATTGGTCAGTTCTGTGGTTTTAGATGGAAAAGTCTACTTAATCAATAGTTTTACAGAACTATTTACAGTAATAAACCATGTCCATTACAATTTTAGGGGCGACAGGTAATATTCCACAATACCGGTATGTATTTTTGTGTCTAGACAGCGTCAATTAACTGGCTCGTCTGGTTACCAATCAAATACACACCTGCCAATCAGGAATCAAAGGTAGAAGCAACTAACAGCATAGACCAATTAACTAAGAAAACACTCTGTGTATCATTTCAGTACGTAGGTTAATGCATGGGCAAAACATTGTTAATTGTTTCGATTTGTTGTGTAGCCACTTTGACAATGGTATTTTATTTTGTATTGAAAATAATATATATAGTGCTGGATATACTTACTGGCTTACTGGGATGTGTATTATTACAGAACATTGCAATGCATGACTATTTATCATCCCGCAAAAACCAGGTAGATTGTGTTTCTCTAGTTCTAAGGCTTATTACTGACGTGACGCGTTAAGTATTACGTAACCACCAGCTCGCCAGAGGGCGTACTCACTGAGATGGTACAAAATGGCTGCGCCCGTTATATATAATAGTCGTCACATTTAACCGTTTTATTAATTAACTATACGATTATACGTGTTGATATTAAGCAATAATGTGCATTATATATCGTTGAATATGCATACCAGGCCAAATGCCTTAATTGCCCTCTCCTTTAAGGACCACACAGATGGAGTTTATAATAGAAGGGGTGGGACGTAGCACAGTGGGTCCATCTGGTTATTTCTCGTTTCAACCAGTGCACCACAACTGGTATATCAAAGGCTGTGGTATGTGCTATCCTATCTATGGGATGGTGCATATAAAACATCCCTTGCTACTAATGGAACATTATAGTAATAAAAGCTGGTTTCCTCTCTAAGACTATACATCAAAATTACCAAATGTTTGACATCCAGTAGCCAATGATTAATAAATCAATGTGCTCTAGTGGTGTCATTAAACAAAACAAACTTTTAACCTATAATAGATCCTATAGTAACTTATCAAAGGCCAAGATACAAGTTGAAGACATGAATGGGAATGGGAACTGTATTAACGTGCCCACATCCTTTCGGTTCGGGCACGCCCATCGTGGATTCTGATTCTGGCATAGCCAGTCCACGATTCCATGGCGGGATGAAGACATGAATGCATATAGTCTAAACATTTCTAGTTTTATATCAATGTGCAAATTGGCTGGCACAAGAGAAATTCAACCAGTATACTCCCCCACTCAGGTTCTGATAACCACCTAATCAGTGCAGGAGGCAGGTTGTGCCAATATTTACACCGCCGGTCACTTTGTTTAGACCAGTCGTCCACCACACAGCCACTGTGTGCCCAGACTTCCATTGATAATTAGTTGAACAATGGGGGACAAAGTATTGCCACCCCTGTATGTGTCCATCGACCGGTCATTAGGATAAACAAGCCGGGGACTCTGTTTGGCCACGCTGGAGTGACCGCTGGAGTGACCGGTGGCCAGGCAGGTCTTTGAGATGCGGTCACACTTGGCCGAGAAAACAATCATTAGTGTTGTTCGGTACATGTGTCACCTGTTTTGACACATGGGCGGGATGCGTGTAGGTGTAAACAGGACCCAGTTTACAGACCCTCTTTTTTTAAAATCTATTTGTCCTTCACTGATAGGGATCCTATTACACAGAGGAGTGGGGATCTAGGGGTGGGGATCTAGGGGTGGGGATCTAGGGGTGGATCTAGGGGTTGGGTCTAGGGGATCTAGGGGTGGGGTCTAGGGGATATAGAGGGGTTGGATCTAGGGGATCTAGGGGTGGGGATGTACCTCAGTTGGTAGAGCATGTCTGACATGCTTGCTTGGGTCTTAGAATCTCCATAGAACATATCCATTCTGTTTTTCCCCATTCCAACCAGTGCACCACAACTGCCATATCAAAGGCTATGGTATGTGGTATCCTGTCTGTGAGAAAGAGCATATAAAAGATCCCTTGCTACTAATGGGAAAATGTAGAGGACCAATGTCAAAGTTACCAAATGTTTGACATTCAATAGACTGATAAATCAATATACTCTAGTGGTATCATTAAACAAAACAAACTTTTAACTATCCATGGGTTTCAATCTTTAAAGCATATACTATATGACAGTGTGTCAGAAATACCAAATACTGTACTTTATATAAAAAAAAAATCTGATTAGGATCCTGTTATATACAGTGCATCAGATGTGGGCATTGTCATCCTGAAATAAGGTTCTGTGATCTGGTACATCTATATCTGTCAGGTGAATCCTGAAATAACGGGTTCTGTGATATCATGAACAGAGTGTCCGTAACATCTATAGCTGTCAGGTGAATCCTGAAATAACGGGTTCTGTGATTATCATGAACAGAGTGTCCGTAACATCTATAGCTGTCAGGTGAATCCTGAAATAACGGGTTCTGTGATTATCATGAACAGAATGTCACGAACAGAGTGTCCGTAACATCTATAGCTGTCAGGTGAATCCTGAAATAACCGGTTCTGTGATTACAATGAACAGAGTGTCCGTAACATCTATAGCTGTCAGGTGAATCCTGAAATAACGGGTTCTGTGATGATCATGAACAGAGTGTCCGTAACATTTTTTGGTGTTCATCATTTTTGACACACCTGTATATATGTTTACAAGATTATGAGTTACTTCACATTTGGGTGCAGTTTGAAGAGTGGTGTGCACCGTAGATCTTAAAATGGAAAAAATTTACGCGATCCTAATAATGTTTTAGGTAATTCATACGTGTACTAAAAACATGCTTTCATGGTAAGAGTCTCAATTCTAGACTAAACGTTTTAAAGCACCAGGGCAGGCCTGGTTTATAGTAGGACAGCCACACCGGAGGAAATCCTTTACTGTACTATCCTTTTATTCAAACATATGCCCGTGCTTATAAAACTTTTAAGAGTCCAGACTCAATCTCAGATGACGTCCCACACATACAATTTGTATGGCGTCATCATTACATTAGTGTCTCAGACTCTATTATGTCTCGAGTCTAGACTCGATTTATAAGCACAGGGCCAGATTTCATCAAAGTAGTCTATGATGTACTGTCCACTTTTGTTAAAATTAATAAATAAAATTCAATTCCTCAAGCAGAAGAGTTCCAATATGTACTAAAACCATTTCTTTATGACAGAAGAGTTCCAATATGTACTAAAAACGTTTCTTTATTACAGGAGAGTTCAGATTTGATCAGAGTGGTCTGCTGAAAAAAAGAAAAATGTTTTCTTTAACGACGCACTCAACACATTTTATTTACGGTTATATGGCAAATTTTGAGAGGAAACTCGTTGTCGCCACTACATGGGCTACTCTTTCCGATTAGCAGCAAGGGATCTTTTATTTGCACTTCCCACAGGCAGGATAGCACAAACCATGGCTTTTGTTGAACCAGTTATGAATCACTGGTCGGTGCAAGTGGTTTACACTTACCCACTGAGCCTTACAGAACACTCACTCAGGGTTTGGAGTCGGTATCTGGATTAAAAATCCCATGCCTCGACTGGGATCCGAACCCAGTACCTACCAGCCTGTAGACAGATGGCCTAACCATGACGCCACGGAGGCCAGTCTGGTCTGCTGGAGATCTCCAGTGTATTTTGGGTGGAGTGGCCTTCACTAAATTGGAGAGAGGAATCTGGGAAGTTGATCTGCTGGTCTCATTAGTCCAGATGTCCCTCAGATCTCTGCCATCTGAGAAAGTCTGTCTTGTTCTTCTCTCCTCACACTCAGGAGAATTATACACTGCACCTGTTTGATGTGGGGCAGGCCTCAGTGATGTCCAGTTAGTTTAAATCTGGGCAGGGCATTTCGGGAATTCTTCATAACGACCAAGTGGATGTCCAGTTAAGTTTCCTGTCCTTAGACGGAGGAGCCGGGCATGTGTCGACACCTGCACCCATGACAGGCGTGTACTACAACAGCTTGATCTGAATATGTATGTTAAACCTTTAGACCAGACCAGACCAGTCCAATTAGTTTAAATCTGGGCAGGGCATTTCCAGATTCTTCATAAACTCCAAGTAGGAATGACAGATCCAGGGCTCACAACATTAACTGGTTATGTCCAAGTCATAAGTCTTCCATCGGTGTGCTCTTTGGGCTATTTCTCATTCAAGCCAGTGCTTCACAACTGGTATATCAAAGGCCATGGTATGTGCTATCCTGTCTGTGGGATAGTACATATAAAAGATCCCTTGCTACTAAAGGATTTATTAATCATCGGCTTTTGGTCATACAGCCTTAAGAGAGGAAACCGGCTACATTTTTCTATTAGTAGCAAGGGATCTTTTGTATGCACCATCCCACAGACAGGGATAGCACATACCACGGCCTTTGATGTACCAGTCGTGGTGTACTGGCTGGAACGAGAAATAGCCCAATGGGCCCACTGATGGAGATTACCACTAGGCTACCTCCCGCCCATGAATTAATTGAGATCAACTGAATGGGCAGGATTTAGCTTAATCAGTTGAGTGCTCGCTTGAAGTGTTTGCGTCGCAGGATCGAACCACTTCGGTGGATCCATTCAGCTGATTAAGTTTTTTCTCGTTCCAACCAGTGCACCACAACTGGACAAAGGCCGTGGTATGTGCTTTCCTGTCTGTGGGAAAGTGCATATAAAAGATCCCTTGCTGCATTATGAAAAATGTAGTGGGTTTCCTGTGATGACTATGAGCCAGAATGACCAAATGTTTGACATCCATCCTACCTACCATAGCCTTTGATATACCAGTCATGGTGCACTGGCTGTAACGAGAAATAAACAAATAGAGTCTGATTTCAATTATAACCATGTGTATGATGCCATATAATCGTAAATAAAATGTGTTGAGTGCATCATTAAATAAAACATTTCCTGATTTCAAATATCAAAAATGTCTGTAATAGTGAAAAATATGCCTTGGTGTTTAAAAAACTAGAGTATGTCACATTAAAGCTATTCTCCTGACAGCTGACACAGGCCATCAAAATCACGAGTTATTCGCCCATGCGACACTTGTGCCACCAGCTTCCTCCAGTCTCGTTATCAGAAATCTTCACACTCGACTCGCCACTGCTCCCCAATGGTTATTCAGACAGGAGCACCCACAAACTAGAACTCCCAACAGCTGCAGGTTTTTGTCGAAAATCACCACCGTTAAGAAAAAACCAGCTATCAGAATCAGCCACACATAACCAGTGCAATCAGTGAATTCGGTCTTATCGAGAAATAACAGGCTCCCATTTCACCGATTCATCAGATAACATACAAGAAATGTTTCCACCTAAAAACAAAAATTGTACAACAGGCACAAAAGCACGAGATTGGTGTTTTTTCAAAAAAACTTTTACGGTGAACTGTGAATGTAATTTTTTTTTTTTTGAGCGAAAATAAAAAAGAGAGAGAAAAGTTTCTATTGTGGTGTAGTGAACTGATTTATATATTCGTGAAGAAATCGGGAAAATCTGTGTATCTGACATCGTCTCTGACTAGGCTTTAAATCGTGAATATTTATGAGTAAGAAATTAACAATGGCTAGAAATGAATTTGTATGGAACACCTTTTAGTAATCAGATGGTCGGACTAATAATTTAACATGATGCAAACTATACTTTTGTGCAATGGGGTAAATGTGTGTGCTACATTGGTGGATGGATGGAGAGATAGATGGATGGATGGATGGATGAATGGATGGATGGATGAGATGGATGGATGAATGGATGGCTGGCTGGATGGCTGGGTGGGTTTCTTGGTGGATGGATGGATGAATGGATGGAGGGGGGAGGGAGGGAGGGATGGATGGAGGGAGGGAGGATGGATGGATGGATGGATGGATGGATGGAAGGATGGATGGATGAATGAATGAATAGATGGATGGATGGATTAATTGACAGTTGAATGGATCAGTGTATAACAATATTGAAAAAGGTTTCTATTATGGTGTAGTGAACTGATTTATATATTCGTGAAGAAATCGGGAAAATCTGTGTATCTGACATCGTCTCTGACTATGCTTTAAATCGTGAATATTTATGAGTAAGAAATTAACAATGGCTAGAAACGAATTTGTATGGGACACCTTTTAGTAATCAGATGGTCGGACTATCTTAATAATTTAACATGATGCAAACTATACTTTTGTGCAATGGGGTAAATGTGTGTGCTACATTGGTGGATGGATGGAGAGATGGATGGATGGATGGATGGATGGATGGATGGATGGATGGATGGATGGATGGATAGATGAATGGATGGATGGATGAGATGGATGGATGAATGGATGGCTGGATGGATGGCTGGGTGGGTTTCTTGGTGGATGGATGGATGGATGGATGGATGGAGGGAGGGAGGGATGGAGGGATGGAGGGAAGGATGGATGGATGGATGGATGGATGGATGGAAGGATGAATGAATAGATGGATGGATGGATTAATCGACAGTTGAATGGATCAGTGTATAACAACATTGAAAAAGGTTTCTATTATGGTGTAGTGAACTGATTTATATATTTGTGAAGAAATCGGGAAAATCTGTGTATCTGACATCGTCTCTGACTAGGCTTTAAATCGTGAATATTTATGAGTAAGAAATTAACAATGGCTAGAAACGAATTTGTATGGGACACCTTTTAGTAATCAGATGGCCGGACTACCTTAATAATTTAACATGATGCAAACTATACTTTTGTGCAATCGGATAAATGTGTGTGCTACATTGGTGGATGGAGGGAGGGAGGGATGGATGGATGGATGGATGAATGGATGGATGAATGGATGGATGGATGGATGAGATGGATGGATGAATGGCTGGCTGGATGGCTGGGTGGGTTTCTTGGTGGGTGGGTGGATGGATGGATGGATGGATGGATGGAAGGATGGATGGATGGAGTGTTGGATGGATGGATGGTTGGCTGGCTGGCTGGCTGGCTGGCTGGCTGGCTGGCTGGCTGGCTGGCTGGCTGGCTGGCTGGCTGGCTGGCTGGCTGGCTGGCTGGAGGGATGGAAGGATGGATGGATGGAGGGATGGAAGGATGGATGGATGGATGGATAGATAGATGAATAGATGGATGGATGGATTAATTGACAGTTGAATGGATCAGTGTATAACAACATTGAAAAAAGTTTCTATTGTGGAGTAGTGAACTGATTTATATATTTGTGAAGAAATCGGGGGAAATCTGTGTATCTGACATCGTCTCTGACTAGGCTTTAAATCGTGAATATTTATGAGTAAGAAATTAACAATGGCTAGAAATGAATTTATATGGAACACCTTTTAGTAATCAGATGGTCGGACTCCCTTAGAGAATAATTTAACATGATGCAAACTATACTTTTGTGCAATGGGATAAATGTGTGTGCTACATTGGTGGATAATAATAATAATAATAATAATAATAATAATAATAATAACTTTATTTAATGAGGGTGACAGGTTTAGCACAAGCTAATCTTCCACTTGGCTCTCAACAATACATTGAAACACTGGAAAAGAAGATACATATATACTAAGTACTATACTATTATAATAATGCATACATACATATTGACTAGAGAAATCTTACATTTAACAGACATCTGTTAGTTGTGTAATATTGACACTAAAGTCTTAAAACATAATTATTATATAGAATAAAAATTAATCAGCCAAATAAACATCCATGAGATATTGTTTCAGGCTGGATTTAAAGTTTGCAACTGACTTCTGGTGTCTAATATCAAGGGGTATTGTATATCAAGGGGTATTGTATATCAAGGGGTATTGTATATCAAGGGGTATTGTATTCCATATCTGAACACCTGAGTAACTGAAGGATTTTTTACATAGTTCAGTATGAGGCCTTGGTAGCTGAAGTTTGTTTTTGTTAGAGGATCTTAGGTTATAATTACAGGTTTCAGATATTGGGGTAAGGAGAGATGTAATGTATTCTGGGGAGAAGCCATTTAGTGCTTTATATACCATTATGCCGATGTGGTATTTTATTCTGTCAGGGAAAGGTAAAATATTTAGTTCCCTGAACATGTCTTTAGATGGAGTTATTAATGGTTTGTTTAAAATTATTCTCATTTCACGTTTTTGAATTTTTAGAATTTGAACCACTTGTTCCTTAGCACAGTGTCCCCAAACAGTAGCAGCAAAGTCGAGAATTGGAACAACGTATGCATTATAGAAAACTGTTTTGGCAGCTTGATTTAAGTATATATTAAGTCTCCTGAGAAGTGAGATAATCGAGGCCAATTTTGAAATCACTTTTTTAATGGATGGAGGGAGGGATGGATGGAGGTAGGGATAGATGGATGGATGGCTGGCTGGCTGGCTGGGTGGGTTTCTTGGTAGGTGGGTGGATGGATGGATGGATGGATGGATGGATGGATGGATGGACGGATGGACGAATGGATGGATGGATGGATGGATGGATGGATGGAAGAATGGATGAATGGATGGATGGTTGGATGGATGGATGGATGGATGGATGGATGGATGGATGGATGGATGGATGGTTGGTTGGTTGGTTGGTTGGTTGGTTGGATGGATGGATGGATGGAGGGATGGAAGGATGGAAGGATGGATGGATGGATGGATGGATGGATTAATTGACAGTTGAATGGATCAGTGTATAACAATATTGGTGGATGGACATTTTGAATATGCCATGAACTGTAGTACCATTAAGTCAGACCTATGTATTTTTTAAAACCAGTACTATGTTTTTGTAAATGAAAGAAAGAAGAAAAGAAAAAACAATGAAATATGTATTATTTTGAAAGTAGCATTATGTCACTATGAGCAGATGTTTTACAGTATTTAAATGAATCATCTGACTGCAGGGTGACATAAAAAAAAAAAAAGTTAGTTTTGTTTAATGACACCACTAGAGCACATTGATTAATCAATCATCAGCTATTGGATGTCAAAAATTTGGTAATTTTGACATATAGTCTTTGAGAAGAAACCCACTACATTTTTCCATTAGTAGCAAGAGATATTTTATATACCCCATTCCACAAAACAGGATAACACATACCACAACCTTTCATATACCAGTCGTGGCCCACTGGCTGGAACAAGAAATAGCCCAATAGACCCACCGACGGGTATCGATCCCAGACTGCCTGCTCATCAAGCGAGCACTTTACCACTGGGCTACATCCTGCTCTTAAGAAGGATGGAAGGAAATGTTTTATTTAACGACGCACTCAACACATTGTATTTACGTTTATATGGCATCAGACATATGATTAAGGACCACACAGAGGAAACCCAGTCGTCATGGGCTACTCATTTAGCAGCAAGGGATCTTTTATATGCACCATTCCACAAACAGGATAGCACATACAACGGCTTTTGATGTACCAGTCGTGGTGCACTGGCTGCCATAGAGTAGAGTCTTAATTTCAATTATAACCATGTGTATGATGCCATATAATCGTAAATAAAATGTGTTGAGTGCATCATTAAATAAAACATTTCCTGATTTCAATTATCAAAAATGTCTGTAATAGTGAAACATATGCCTTAGTGTTTAAAAAACTAGAGTATGTCACATTAAAGGTACTCTCCTGACAGCTGACACAGGCCATCAAAATCAGGAGTTATTCGCCCATGCGACACTTGTGCCACCAGCTTCCTCCAGTCTCGTTATCAGAAATCTTCACACTCGACTCGCCACTGCTCCCCAATGGTTATTCAGACAGGAGCACCCACAAACTAGAACTCCCAACAGCTGCAGGTTTTTGTCGAAAATCACCACCGTTAAGAAAAAACCAGCTATCAGAATCAGCCACACATAACCAGTGCAATCAGTGAATTCGGTCTTATCGAAAAATAACAGGCTCCCATTTCACCGATTCATCAGATAACATACAAGAAATGTTTCCACCTAAAAACTAAAATTGTACAACAGGCACAAAAGCACGAGATTGGTGTTTTTTCAAAAACACTTTTACGGTGAACTGTGAATGTAATTTTTTTTTTTTTTGAGCGAAAAAAAAAAAGAGAGAAAAGTTTCTATTGTGGTGTAGTGAACTGATTTATATATTCGTGAAGAAATCGGGAAAATCTGTGTATCTGACATCGTCTCTGACTAGGCTTTAAATCGTGAATATTTATGAGTAAGAAATTAACAATGGCTAGAAACGAATTTGTATGGAACACCTTTTAGTAATCAGATGGTCGGACTAATAATTTAACATGATGCAAACTATACTTTTGTGCAATGGGGTAAATGTGTGTGCTACATTGGTGGATGGATGGAGAGATAGATGGATGGATGGATGGATGAATGGATGGATGGATGAGATGGATGGATGAATGGATGGCTGGCTGGATGGCTGGGTGGGTTTCTTGGTGGATGGATGGATGAATGGATGGAGGGAGGGAGGGAGGGATGGAGGGATGGAGGGAAGGATGGATGGATGGATGGATGGATGGATGGAAGGATGGATGGATGAATGAATGAATAGATGGATGGATGGATTAATTGACAGTTGAATGGATCAGTGTATAACAATATTGAAAAAGGTTTCTATTATGGTGTAGTGAACTGATTTATATACTCTTCAAAAAAAGAAACGCAAAAGGGTACAAATGGGTTATAACTCCGATTTTATGTTTCCTACCGGTTCATGCTTTGTGAATATAAGGTCATTGCATGTCCCAAACACATTCCCACGGTTACATTCGATAAAACGCAGCTACTGTACAATAAAGTTCCAAAATGTGAATATTCGCAAAAACGCAGCCACGTGCAAACCATGTCACCACTGCACGTGCGTTGTCTGCACGTGCAACATGAACACCGACAGTATAAAAGTGCAGGGTGTTCGCTTGCCTGGCCTCTGTATCTGGCCGACAGTTGACAATCCAGGACATGCCACGTCTCAGTGAACCGCAGAGAAACAATGCCATCGGCCGACTAGACGCAGGCGAATCCAGAACGGCCGTTGCCAGGGCATTCCATGTGTCCCCAAGCACCATCTCCAGACTGGTGGGACCGTTACCAGCAACATGGATCAACACGTGACCTCCCTAGATCCGGTCGACCACGGGGTCACTACCCCCGGGCAGGACCGCTACATCCGGGTACGCCACCTTCGGGAACGATTGACTACTGCCACTCCCACAGCCGCAGCAATACCAGGTTTGCGCAGGATATCCGACCAGACTGTACGGAACCCGCCTACGTGAGGTAGGAATTCGTGCCAGACGTCCAGTTCGAGGTGTCATCTTAACACCACAACACCGTCGACTCCGACTGCAGTGGTGCCAGATTCATCGACAATGGCCTCAACTGCGATGCAGACAGGTGTGGTTCAGTGACGAGTCCCGATTTCTGCTCCGACGTCATGATGGAAGATGTCGCGTGTATAGGCGTCGTGGTGAACGTTTTATGCGGCAAACTGCGTGCAGGAAGTGGACAGATTCGGCGGGGGTAGTGTCATGGTGTGGGCAGCCATCTCACACACTGGCAGAACTGACCTGATCCACGTGCAGGGCAACCTGAATGCACAGGGCTACATTGACCAGATCCTCCGGCCACACATCGTTCCAGTTATGGCCAACGCCAACGCAGTGTTCCAACATGACAATGCCAGGCCTCACACAGCACGTCTCACAACGGCTTTCCTACAGAACAACAACATTAAGGTCCTTCCTTGGCCATCGACATCACCGGATTTGACCCAATTGAACATCTATGGGACGAGTTGGACCGACGCCTCCGACAGCGACAACCACAGCCCCAGACCCTGCCCGAGCTGGCAGCAGCCTTGCAGGCCGAGTGGGCCACCATCCCCCGGGACGTCATCCGTACTCTGGTTGTTTCAATGGGCAGGCGGTGCCAGGCAGTTGTCAACACACGCGGAGGCCACACCCGGTATTGACTCCAGATGACCTTGACCTTGGTGGTGTGTCCTATCACTTACTCACAATGGACTAGAGTGAATTGTGAACAATCCTGCAACATTTGGTAATTATCGGACTCATCATTCAATAATTAAATCAATTCTCCAAATGTTACGACAATGTGGTTTTGCGTTTCTTCTTTTGAAGAGTATATATTCGTGAAGAAATCGGGAAAATCTGTGTATCTGACATCGTCTCTGACTATGCTTTAAATCGTGAATATTTATGAGTAAGAAATTAACAATGGCTAGAAACGAATTTGTATGGGACACCTTTTAGTAATCAGATGGCCGGACTACCTTAATAATTTAACATGATGCAAACTATACTTTTGTGCAATGGGATAAATGTGTGTGCTACATTGGTGGATGGAGGGAGGGATGGATGGATGGATGGATGAATGGATGGATGAATGGATGAGATGGATGGATGAATGGCTGGCTGGATGGCTGGGTGGGTTTCTTGGTGGGTGGGTGGGTTTCTTGGTGGATGGATGGATGGATGGATGGATGGATGGAGTGTTGGATGGATGGATGGTTGGTTGGCTGGCTGGCTGGCTGGAGGGATGGAAGGATGGATGGATGGATGGAGGGATGGAAGGAAGGATGGATGGATGGATGGATAGATGGATGAATAGATGGATGGATGGATTAATTGACAGTTGAATGGATCAGTGTATAACAACATTGAAAAAAGTTTCTATTGTGGAGTAGTGAACTGATTTATATATTTTTGAAGAAATCAGGAAAATCTGTGTATCTGACATCGTCTCTGACTAGGCTTTAAATCGTGAATATTTATGAGTAAGAAATTAACAATGGCTAGAAATGAATTTATATGGAACACCTTTTAGTAATCAGATGGTCGGACTCCCTTAGAGAATAATTTAACATGATGCAAACTATACTTTTGTGCAATGGGATAAATGTGTGTGCTACATTGGTGGATAATAATAATAATAATATAATAATAATAATAACTTTATTTAATGAGGGTGACAGGTTTAGCACAAGCTAATCTTCCACTAGGCCCCCAGCAATACATTGAAACACTGGAAAAGAAGATACATATATACTAAGTACTATACTATAGTATACTAAGTACTATTATAATAATGCATACATACATATTGACTAGAGAAATCTTACATTTAACAGACATCTGTTAGTTGTGTAATATTGACAATAAAGTCTTAAAACATAATTATTATATAGAATAAAAATTAATCAGCCAAATAAACATCCATGAGATATTGTTTCAGGATGGATTTAAAGTTCGCAACTGACTTCTGGTGTCTAATATCAAGGGGTATTGTATTCCATATCTGAA
>NC_054710.1:7278710-7291210 GCF_016097555.1 Gigantopelta aegis
ATATAACCGTAAATAAAATGTTTTGAGTGTGTCGTTAAATAAAACATTCTCTCTCTCTCTCTCTCTCTCTCTCTCTCTCTCTCTCTCTCTCTCTCTCTCTCTCTCTCTCTCTCTCTGTCTGTGTCTCTCTCTCTCTCTCTCTCTCTCTCTCTCTCTCTCTCTCATAGGCCTACGTAACTGGGAATCGTGAAATCAATTTTTTAAATAAAATTAGTTTTTTTTAGTGAGTCAGACATGTTTAAACAATTTTTTTTAGACTGGTACTACTTTTGTGTTATCAGCAGGAGAAGTCATGGAGTGGGAGATGGCAGATAGTGCACAGTGCAGAGCTGCAGTACAACTTAGAACTGGCAGACGGACAGATGTCGGAGAAAAACTTCACTGCACTTCCACCGATAAGCACAGCCGGGGAGAGGGGATCTCACTGATAGCCTAGCAAAACACATCATGCTCAACTGCAGGGGATCGGGGGGGGGGGGGGGGGGGGGGTGGAGGTCAGAAGGGGGATGGAGATGGTGAGATATTTTGTCAGTTCAAAAATGTCCATGTACATGTATTTTTAAAACTGTTATCTAGTTGTAGCTGTTAAGAAAATCAGGTAAAGGATTGAAGGATTGAAACAAAGAATTAACTGTTTAATGACATCACAGCAGATTTTAAATAGTAGGTCAGTGGCGTCACAGCACATACATGTAGCTATGATATTTGGATGGATTTATCAATATCTATGGATGGAAGGATGGGTTGATGGATGAGTGGATGGATGGATGGATGGATGAATAGATGGGTGGATTGATGGATGGATGGATGGATGGATGGATGGAAGGATGGATAGATGGGTGGCTTCATGGATGGATGGATGGATAGGTGGATTGATGGATGGATGGATGGATAGGTGGATTGATGGATGGATGGATAGGTGGATTGATGGATGGATGGATGGATAGGTGGATTGATGGATGGATGGATGGATAGGTGGATTGATGGATGGATGGATAGGTGGATTGATGGATGGATGGGTGGATTGATGGATGGATGGATAGGTGGATTGATGGATGGATGGATAGGTGGATTGATGGATGGATGGATGGATGGATGGATGGATAGGTGGATGGATGGATGGATGGATAGGTGGATGGATGGATGGATGGATAGGTGGATGGATGGATAGGTAGGATGGATGGATGGAAGGATGGATAGATGGGTGGGTTGATGGATGGATGAATAGGTGAATTGATGGATGGATGGATGGATGGATAGGTGGATTGATGGATCGGATGGATAGGTGGATGGATGGATGGATGGATGGATGGAGGGATATAGGGAGGGATATTTGGGAGGGTGGGAGGGAGGGATGGATGGGCTGACGGATAGATATTGAAAGTATTGGTGGATGGATGGATGGATGGATATATGGATGGATATTGGTTGAATGGGTGGATGGATAGATGGGTGGGCTGATGGATGGATGAATGGAATAATGGAGGGAGTGAGGGTGGGATGGAAGGAGGGATTGATGGATGGATGGATATATGGATGGATATTGGTTGAATGGAAGGATGGCTGGATATTGAATGCATAAGTGGATGGATGGATATTGGTTGAATGGATGGATATCTGAATGGATACTGAATGTATAGGTGGATGGATGGATAGAAGGGTGGGTTGATGGATGAATGAAATCATGGATGAATGGATCTTTGTATACAGAGAACAACTGATGGCAACTGGAACTTATATGAAGTAAACAAATTTAGATTTCCTTACAAATATCACAAACAATTCATTTTGCCCTCACTTCAGACTGTTAGTTACATTTAATTCATCTGGACATAGTGTTTTGTTTTCTTCTTTTGTCCTAATCCAACCGACTGTCCAGGCCGTGACCTTGTCAAGATGGCGTGATGAGTGCTAATAAAGCATGCTGTGCAGTAAACTACAATAAACAGTGGGAAATAATAAGTGGAGTTTTCTGTCAGTCCGTTAATTAGCCGCCCGACTCAAACGTGTGTCGAGTTTTTGAGCGACACCAACCAACGGCTGCAGAGACACGGGTGTATTGTCCACATGTCACAAACAGTAAAATCTGTCATTGGGGACAAAAAAAAAGTCAACACAGATGGAAACAGAAACATGCTGAGGGTCTAGGGTTTGACACAGGAAGTATAACACACCTGGCCAACTGTTACCTGTAGTCGGGCAGTCCTGGGAGAGTGGCAGTCATCCTACAGGCAGTGCAGGAAGGATGCAGTAGTTTTGTGCTGTGCCAGCATCGGCCATACATATTTGACGCATTCATTTATTTTAAAGAAGGACCCTCCCCCTCAGTGTGAACATTGTCAGTGTACACTGACTGTGTGACACATTTTGGTGGAGTGTGATCACCTCAAGCCGACAAGAAATGATATATTAGGCAACAGAAATGTTTTGGAATCTTTTAAATTCCATCCAGAATTAATTGTAAAGTTTTTAAAACACTTTGACTTCTGTACAAAGTTTTAAAATACACTTACCTTGATTTTATGTATTGTATTATACTCCCCCCCCCCCCCCCCCCCAGCTCCTTACACTGTGGTTTTACATAAATATATATAAATAATATTTTCATATACTTATCATTTGTGACACCCAATAGCCGATGAGTATTTTTGTGCTGGGGTGTCGGGGTGTCGTTAAACATTCATTCATTCAGGAAACCAGCTGTACTGATGGGCCGGACATAGCCCAGTGGTAAAGCATTCGCTTGATGCACGGTCAGTCTGGGATCGATCCCCGTCAGTGGGCCCAACAGGCTATTTCTCGCTCCAGCCAGTGCACCACGACTGGTATATCAAAGGCTGTGGTATGTGTTATCCTGTCTGTGGGATAGTGCATATAAAAGATCCCTTGCGGTAATTGTGACATATAGTCTTGAAGCGGAAATATGCTACATTTTTCCATTAGTAACAAGGGATCTTTTATATACACCATCCCACAGACACAATAGCACATACCACAGTCTTTGATATACCAGTCGTGGTGCACTGGCTGCAACAAGAAATAGCCCAATGTGCCCACCGACAGGGATCGATCACAGACCATGTATCAGGTCATCATTTTACCATAGGGCTGCGTACCGCCCACTACTATGTAATAGACAATGATTTAACAACATACTAGAGTATCATGAAACATATTATAAAGGGCCAACCTATATATATATAATTATTATCCATATGGTTCAACATAACCGAGTTAATAATAATCATACAAAGCACACGTGTAATAATAAGTGTAATGACGTAATTTTGGGAAGCGACGTCGTAACATGACGTTGTTTTACCAGTCCTAGCTAAGACTTTGCATGTGAAATATGACGTCATTTCATCGTCTCCTTCTGGTTGTGACTGAAGCATTTTGAGATGATCCTTGTTATTCATAAAAAAAACCCCCCAGTAATACAAAAATCCTGACACTCGTTTCGTAAAATCAGTACGACATACAAGCTTGTATCATAATATCTATATATTAAATTATTTTTTAAAAACCCAGAATCTCCAGACATAAAGATAAAAAAAGATAAAAACTTTATTGCATATAAAGATTCCACATAACGAACTGAATGTAAGACATTCCGGTGTAGGAACCTGAGAGAACTCTTCAAGACCACTACATAACTGGTTTCTACTTGAATATCTGTACCAAGTACAGCCTGGAGGACAAACCTGCAATCTTGTTCGGTCAAGTGTTTGTGTTGGGGAGTGGACAACCGATTCTCCCCAGTGAGCTACTTATTTACATTACTTGTTTTTTTGTCCTCCAGTGAAGAGGGGTGTTTGTATACATCCATATACTTCAATACCACGAGGCATAACATACAGTCCAACCCATCTTTAGAGAGGGGTGTTTGTATACATCCATATACTTCAATACCACGAGGTATAACATACAGTCCAACCCATCTTTAGAGAGGGGTGTTTGTATACATCCATATACTTCCATACCACGAGGTATAACATACAGTCCAACCCATCTTTAGAGAGGGGTGTTTGTATACATCCATATACTTCAATACCACGAGGTACAAAATACAGTCCAACCCATCTTTAGAGAGGGGTGTTTGTATACATGCATATACTTCAATACCACGAGGTATAACATAGTCCAACCCATCTTTAGAGAGGGGTGTTTGTATACATCCATATACTTCAATACCACGAGGTATAACATACAGTCCAACCCATCTTTGTCTGCCAATATTAGATAAGGTTGGGGGAAGGGTGTGTGTTGGTTTTTGTTTGTTTGTTATTGTTGAGGAGTCTTGGGGTTTGTTTATTGCCCCAGAGAAAGAAAGAAAGAAATGTTCTATTTAACGATGCACTCAACACATTTTATTTACGGTTATATGGCATCAGACATATGGTTAAGGACCACACAGATTTTGAGAGGAAACCCACTGTCGCCACTACATGGGCTACTCTTTCCAATTAGCAGCAAGGGATCTTTTATTTGCCCTTCCCACAGGCTGGATAGCACAAACCATGGCTTTGTTGAACCAGTTATGGATCACTGGTCGGTGCAAGTGGTTTACACCTACCCACTGAGCCTTGCGGAGCACTCACTCAGGGTTTAGAGTCGGTATCTGGATTAAAAATCCCATGCCTCGACTGGGATCCAAACCCAGTACCTACCAGCCTGTAGACCGATGGCCTAACCACGACACCACCGAGGCTGGTACTGCCCCAGAGAGTCCTATGGTAATGTTAAAGCTGGTAGCCACTGGGTTCACTTCTTCATACAGAGTCTCACCCAGAGCAAGTTTCAATGACTTAATAGGGATTTCTTTCTCACTAACCATTAACCCTCAGTCCCTGGACAGAGAGTCCAGATAGATGAGGTTGGTGCCCAGGAGAGCAAGCTTGAACCTTAATTGGATATAAGCACGAAAATATCCCTGCTCCCAATCAAACCTTTTTTTTGTACTGTATTAAATTTTATGAAATCATACATTTATACGGTACGTACATATATACGTACCTACCTACCTACCTACATACATACATGTAACAGTCATCCTCGACATACATACAATATATAGATATTCACACATCAATAAATATTAGTCAGTTCAGGTCCGCCCGCCGTTTCATGCACGTTAGTGGGATCGACCGCGTAACTTGTAGACTCCATGCATATAGTTGAGTTAAAGAGCATTCCTTTATGGATGCTCAATAGCTCAAAAGTATCGTGGCAAGTCTGCAAAGTAGCGGGCGATTCAGTGCCATAGGTTCGAGTCCCAGCAACGGCATGGGACAATTTGTAAGGCCAGAAAGGATTTAATTATCCCCTGTGCCAGTGCATTAATATCTATGTATGTACCAGTCAACCTCGACATACATACAGTATATAGATATTCATACATCAATACACTACAGTGTGGGTTGCCCCACCCCCCACCCCTACACTGTGTATGTATATAAAATCCTGGCTACGCCAGTGGTGAGTGAGTGCGTACTACAAATGGGTGGAGAACGTGATGAATCAAACAATTTTTTTTATCACTTCATTACCATAGAAGTCCAAAATTAGCAATTATGCAATGATGACATTTTACTATTTAGTCATTTACTTTTATTAACCTTCACACAACCGTGGGAAAGTCCCTCTGGCCCGTAATAAGCAGTGAATTAATTACCGATGTCTGCAGTTTATAGAGATCTAGGCTTAGAACACTAAATATATACATATTCATCATAAAATCGATCAAAAAAATGCAGTAACATGAATCCATATGCACCATGTTGAAGTGCAAACGACTGCAGGTATCACAAACATGATCAACCATCAATCAAACATTGATCCCATGATGCACTGCCCTGAGGGATGATTGTACGGGGCCTCTGATTGGTCGGTTTTATTGATTAACGCCGCCACCACGGTCTGACTAAGGTTAACACAGTTCATGTATCAATGATTAGAAATTAGTTAAAGCGCTTGCTTGATGCGTGGTTGGTCATGGATCGATCCCTGTCTGTGGCCCATTGGGCTATTTCTCATTCAAGCCAGTGTATCATGACTGGTGTATCATAATCAAAGGCTGTGGTATGTGCTATCCAGTCTGTAGGATGGTGCATATAAAAGATCCCTTGTTACTAATGGAAAAATGTAACGGGTTTCCTCTCCAAGAAACCATATGTCTGACGCGATATAACCGTAAATAAATGTGTTAAATAAAACATTTCCTTCCTTCCTTCCTTCCCCCTTCCTTGCTTCCTTCCTTCCTCCCTTCTTCGCTTCTTCCTTCCTTGCTTCCTTCCTTCCTTCCTCCCTTCCTTCCTTCCTCGCTTCCTTTCTTCCTTCCTCGCTTTCTTCCTTCCTCGCTTTCCTTCCTTCCTCGCTTCCTTTTTTCCCATCCTTTCTTTCTTTCCTTCCCCCCCTTGCTTCCTTCCTCCCCTTCTTCTTTGCTTCCTTCCTTCCTCGCTTCCTTTTTCCCATCCTTTCTTCCTCCCTTCCTTTCTTCCTTCCTTCCTCGCTTCCTTCCTTCCTCGCTTCCTTTTTCCCATCCTTTCTTCCTCCCTTCCTTTCTTCCTCCCTTCCTTTCTTCCTTCCTCCCTTCCTTTCTTCCTTCCTTGCTTCCTCCCTTCTTTGCTTCCTCCCTTCCTTCCTTCCTTTCTTCCTCTCCAAGAACAAGAAGTTTGTTTTGTTTAACAACACCTCTAGAGCACATTGATTTATTAAAAGTTAAAGTTTAAAGTTTGTTTTGTTTAACGACACCACTAGAACACATTGATTATTAATCATCATTATTAATCATCGATTATTAATAATTGGATGTCAAACATTTTGTAATTTTGACATATAGTCTTAGAGAGGAAACCCGCTACATTTTTCCATTAGCAGCACAGGATCTGCACCATCCCACAGACAGAATAGCACATACCACTGCTTTTGATATACCAGTCATGGTGCACTGGCTGAAATGAGAAATAGCCCAATGGTTGATTTATTAATCATCGGCTTTGGATGTCAAAAATTTGGTCATTGTGGCATGCTGTTAAAGGAAGCCCACTACATTTTGGATGCCAAAAGGGGTGGGTGGGTGAGTGAGTGAGTGGGTGGGTGGGTGGGTGAGCGAGCGAGCGAGTGAGTGGGTGGGTGAGTGAGTGAGTGAGTGAGTGAGTGAATCAATGTTTAATAGCAATGTCCCAGCACAAAAAAGACATCTGCTGTTGGGTGTCCAACTAAGGTAATGAATGAATGAATGTGATGGGATGGGATGCGATGTGATGCAATGCGATGCGATGGACAGACGGATGGATGGATGGATGGATGGATGAATGGATGAATGAACAGATGGATGGATGGATGGACGAATGGATGGATGGAATGAATGAATGAAAAAATGATTTTTGAAAATGACTAAATTAAGAAATATGAAAGCCCTGACCATGAAAGACGATCATATCTGTACATTTGACATAAAATAAATGATAAAAAAAATTTCCCCATTCCAACCAGTGCTCTACAACCGCTCTATATGAAAAGCTCTTCTCTTTGAACAGCATTGCCGTAAATAACAAGCACAAATCAGCAACTAAAATAACATTTAACACAAAATGGTTTTTTATTGATTTAGTAATGTCTCCAATAGCGATATTAATGTTTTCAGCAATGATATTAATGTTTTTCAAAAGTGATTCTGGTTGGATGAATTGGACCCTTTGACCTCAGTATCCTGCTCATTTGAAAGTGTGAGAAAATCAATTAATTTATATTCCACTACATTAGTCTTTTGAAAAAGCTTTTTTGGGGTGTATAAAACATTAATTCATTTCTCAGCAGTAATTTCTTTTCTTTTTTCTTTTTTTTAATTTACAGAAGCAATTTTTGATTTCCTTTTACAACTGGAGTGGACCAGTTGCTTAGAGGTTGAGGCTTTCTTTCATATGGGCTATGGGCAACTCATTTTACGTGCCCCTATCCACTAAGGTTCAGGCACGCCCGCCCCGGATTCAGCCTCTGGCTTCGCCAGTGACCGACTCCGGGGCAGGTTGTTTCATAGCATGATTGGTGATAACATCAAAGTTTTCTTGGTGCAGAGAAGCATTCAGTTTTTTCCTGTTCCAACCTGTGCTACCATGTATATTGGAAAATCCATTATAAAGGACGCCTTGTAGCAGGTGTATGTTTCTTTTCCCCCCTCTCCCTCTCTCTCTCTCTAAACTCTCTCTCTCTCTGTCCCCCTCTCTCTCTGTCTCTGTCTTCTCTCTCTCCCTCTCTCCCTCTCTCTCTCTCTCTGTCTTTGCTCTCTCTCTCTCTGTCTGTCTTCTCTCCCTCTCTCTTGTCTCTCTCTCTATCTCTCTGTCTCCCCTCTCTCTCCCTCTCTGTCTTGCTCTCTCTCTCTCTCTCTGTCTTTGCTCCTCCCTCTCTCTCCTCCCCCTCTCTCTCTCTTCTCTCTCTGTCCCCCCTCTCTTCCTCTCTCTCTCTCTCTCTGTCTTGCTCCTCTCTCTGTCTCTCTCTCTCTGTCTTGCTCTCTCTCTCTCTCTGTCTTGCCCCTCTCTCTCTCTTCTGCCTCTTTGTTCCTCTCTCTTCTGTCTTGCTCTGTCTCTCTCTCTGTCTTGCTCTCTCTCTCTCTCTCTGTCTTGCTCTCTCTCTCTCTATCTCTCTCCGTCTTGCTCTCTCTCTCTCTATCTCTCTCCGTCTTGCTCTCTCTCTCTCTCTCTCTCTCCATAAGCAACAAGGAATCTTTTATATGCACCATCCCAGACAGGATAGCACATACCACGGCCTTTGATATACCAGTCGTGGTGCACGTACTGGCTGGAATGAGAAATAACTCAATGGGCCTCACTGACGGGGATCGATCCAAGACCAACCGCACAATACGCAAGCTCTTTAGGTTATTTAAATATTACAGAGGTCAACCTCTGTAATCATCAAAGAAAGATTTTTAAAAAGCATATCATAACTTTTTATTACTAATTTTATTTTATGAGGAACTATTTCCTAAACCAGACTATATATATATAGGATACTTCCCGAGTGTCTTGTGATATCATAATTTAGCACGAGTTAATAAAAGTATGAAATCCAAGGTTTGCCAAGGATTTTATACTTTTATCAACGAGTGCTGATACATTATGATATCACAAGACACAAGGTGGGTATTCCTTTTATCATCTATTATCATTCTTTTCATTTGCGACAGTTGTAAACAATGTCAGTAATGTGGGTTGAATGTCAGTGGTAGACTCGTTAACTAGCAGAACGGCAGTGGCGTGACGTCACTAATGGTAAGTTTAGCGCTGAAACAAACACAGTGACGTTACAAAACATTGTCGTGATTAAAATTTGACCAATCAAGATTATAAGAAGCGATATCTCCCTCAGAGAATATTGCAGGAGATATCACAAATTACAGTGCCTGCGATATCTCCTACAAAAGACTTTAGTGGATGATAAATAATATATACAGATATAGATATAGATATAGATATAGAGATAGAGATATAGAGATATATATAAAGCTGATACAACAAGTAACGACACAACAGATGGTGTATGTGGCACCTTTCGATCCTGCTTTGTCATTTTTCATCTACTGTGTGGCGTAAACCATCTTCTCAAATCAAGACTGAATGGAGTATCTTTTTTCTACATTCAGAATTGAGATTTAATTATTTTAACACCCAGCTTTGGATCAACTTTGCTTTGCTTTGGGTGGGCTGAAAGATTTTCTAAATATTTATCGTCACACCTGATTGAACGCCGGTGCAGAATGTGCGAACCAGATGTGACGTGTCATGAAGTAATTGATAAAAAGTACTTCACAACTTCACTAACTGAGAAAGCAGACATTTTGAAAAACGATAATTAAGTCTTGATGCATTGTAATGGTTAAGGTATTACTTTTTTTCCATTTATTTGGCTGTGTAGATAAAAACCAAGTGTTCCATTAATTTAGGGTAACTAAGTGAGTTAACCCTTTTCCTGTGGATGCATACCATACAGCTCTAATTTATAAATAAATAAATCAACCATCCAATTAATTCAGAACAGCTAACTGAATTAACCCTTTTCCAGATAATAAATGACACTTCAAATAAATTATTAATTTAGTAAATGTATTAGTTAACCCTTTCACTCCAAATACCTATAACTAACTTACAAATAAATGATCAGTTCAATAATTAATTAGTTAACCCGTTTGCTGTTGGCACCTAGCACTATATTACTGATAAATCAAAAATTACTTTCAAATAATTGAGTTAACCCTTTTGTAGCTGATGCCTGCTACTAAATTATCTGTGCCATTACTTAAACATAATTAAAAGTCACTTAATGTTTGATATAATTTTCACCGACATCGTTTTCAAAGGAAAGGAATGTTTGTTCACAGACATCTATCTCTGCACAATTTAAACATGGAGCAGGATCTGACTCAGTCAGTAAGACGTTCACCTGAGATGCATGGGTTGTAGGATCAAACGTCATCAGTGGACTGATTCTCAGATAAGGTTTTCCCCCATCCCATCAAGTACATGTACCTCATGATTGCTATCTTAAAGGTTGTGGTATGTGCTATCGTGACTATGGGGAAAGTGCATATTTATAGGATATTAAACAAGCTTCCCTGTTGGTGGGCTCATTGGGCTATTTCTCGCTCCAGCCAGTGCACCACGACTGGTACATCAAAGGCCGTGGTATGGGATGGTGCATATAAAAGATCCCTTGCTGCTAATCGAAAAGAGTAGCCCATGAAGTGGCGAAAGCAGGTTACCTCTCTAAATATATGTGTGGTCCGTAACCATATGTCTGACGCCATATAACCGTAAATAAAATGTGTTGAGTGCGTCGTTAAATAAAACATTTCTTTCTTTCCATATAACCGTAAATAAAATGTGTTGAGTGCGTCGTTAAATAGAAAATTTCTTTCTTTCTTTCGTTCTTTTCAACAGTTTTAAGGTTTTTAAAAATGCTATGACAAGCACAATATGGCGATCTAAGTTATTTTAGTGAAACTAACCAAGGGGAAGAATCCAATTTCGAAACTGATGTCAGACAAATATTTATAAATTAGTGTTAGAAAAACGAACAATGTAATATAATTACGTGCGAAAACTCTGAAACGGTTTTTCAAAAATTTGTGTTAGTGGACATATGAAACCTAATTATGTAACAGAAGGAAGTCAATTTACATTATATTGAATAATATAATTATCTAATACTGAAAAAAAAAAATAGCATGTATTGGTTGACATACAAAATCTAATTATATCAGAGAACAAAAAACACAATATATTGAAATGAAGTTTTATCGGTAATTTCGGGAATTAACCGAAACTTTTAGAAAGACGTATGGTCCTTGCTTCATTCAATGAATAACACGTATATATATATATATATATATATATATATATATATATATATATATAAGAGAGAGAGAGAGAGAGAGAGAGAGAGAGAGAGAGAGAGAGAGAGAGAGAGAGAGAGACAGAGAGAGAGAGACAGAGAGAGAGAGAGACAGACAGACAGACAGACAGAGAGAGAGAGAGAGAGGAGCGAGGAAGAGAGAGAGAGAGAGAGAGAGAGAGAGGGAGGGAGGGAGGGAGGGAGGGAGGAGGGAGAGGAGAGGAGAGAAGAGAGAGAGAGAGAGCGAGGGATAGCGAGAGAGAGAGAGCAAGAGAGAGAGCGAGAGAGGGAGGGAGAGAGAAAGAGAGAAGGAGCAAGGGAGAGCGAGAGAAAGAGAGAGAGAGAAAAGGAGCGAGGGAGAGAGAGAGACAGAGACAGATACAGAGAGAGAGCGAGAGAGAGAGAGAGAGAGAGAGAGAGAGAGAGAGAGAGAGAGAGAGAGAGAGAGAGAGAGAGAGAGAGAGAGAGAGAGAGAGAGAGAGAGAGAGAGAGAGAGAGAGAGAGAGAGAGAGAGAGAGAGAGGGAGGGAGAGAGGGAGGGAGAGAGAGCGGGAATAGAGAGGGAGAGAGAGAGAAAGAGAAAAAGTCAGAGAGAAACAAAAAAAGAGAAAGAGAAGACAGAGAGAGAACCTCACTAAAAAGCAGCAAGGGATATTTTTACACAGACAGGACAGTACATACCAGCCTGAGTACCAGTCATTGGCACAGATTAAGATGTGTACAAAAAAACACGATTCCACTTTAATTATTGTTTCACACTAATTAATAAACCAATGAACCATTTCCAAAGGCAGCTTATAACAAACTTGTTTTATCCTTGCAGCTCTATATAATACTCTGAATGATAATTTTTGGGTGAAAGGGTTCAAATAGAAGTTTATTCACTTAAAAGTACACATAATTTTACACTGTTTTGCCTCTGCATGTTTCCAATTAATCCCAAGACAAAATTAAATTAATGATTAAAGTGGGTGGCAGGGGACCAGTAATTGTGTCAAAAGTGTCACACACATCAACATGGGGACCAGTAATTGTGTCAAAAGTGTCACAAACATCAACATTCAATACTCCCTTGAGTTCCAGACATAGAGACAGGAAAGCTTTCATTGG
>NC_054710.1:7296210-7406210 GCF_016097555.1 Gigantopelta aegis
CGACTAGGTGTCAGAATTACCAAATGTTTGACATCCAATAGCCAATGATTAATTAATCAATGTGCTCTAGTGGTGTAGTTAAGCAAAACAAACTTCCATACTTGTTGTGGTAAGCAATAACGTTATCTATAGCACTGGTCTATTGTTGAAATGTGAATGTTAATATTGTGTTTATTTGATTAATTGACAGTTATGATGAAATGTTAAATAATTGGTTAAAGAGAGGAAATAATTCTTTAATGTTCCTGAAATTGCAGACTTTCATAGTTTTTTGTAACCAATACTATTAAATATTGCACCAGTTTCCAGTCTTAATTGTAGTTTTTAAAATGTGTTTATGTGATTATTTATTTGAGGGACATTCCTGAGTTTGCTGCATTGTCAGATGTTTCTGACTAATAAAATATTGCTACGATTAAACTTATATATTAAATATATTTTCTTTATTATAGTGTCTGTATATTCAATGCGTTTCTGGTCGTCTTAATATTTGTAAGAAGCCCAAACTGGATTGTTTCCAAATAATTTTGTACATACGAAAACATTTTCTTTAGGAAATAAAATGAAAATTAACCCAGTACAAATATTAGAACGATCAGAAACACGTTTTATATATACACGTTTTATAATTTTAAACAAGAAAATATATTTAATATGTAAGTTTAATCGTAGAAACATTTTATTAGTCGATAACATCTTAAAAATTGCAGCAAACTCAGGAATGTCCCTTTAATTGATAGAAATGTCTAACTTGAAATCCGAGGCTTGCCGACAATTTTATCAACAATCGCGGTTGGAGAGACAAGGACTGGGATGTGGAGGTGGACAGCGAAAGAAGTTGAAAGATAGGAGGAGTTGCCAGATCGGGAAGAAATGAGATGGAATTCAAAGGAGAGAAAGGAAAGGGGCACTGGGATAAAAAAAAAATTTTTTTTAAATTATGATATCACAAGACACGAGGAGGGTATTCTTTTTATCATCCATTATCATTATTTTCATTTGCGACAGTTGTAAACAATGTCAGTAATGTGGGATGAATGTCAGCAGAACGGCAGTGGCGTGACATCACTAATGATGGGTTTAGCGCTGAAACAAACACAGTAACGTAACAAAATATTGTCTTGTGATTAAAATTCGACCAATAAAGAGTATAAGAAGCGATATCTCCTGTGGAGATATCGCAGGAGATACCACAAATTATAGTGTCAGCGATATCTCCTAAAAAAGCCTTTAATAGATGATAAAAAAAATTTAAGAAGCTTTTAATTAGATAAAGACCAAAAATATCTTCAATGATTATTAAATCACAGACATATATATAATTTTGTAAATAAAGAAATATCTTCAGTGATCCATAAATTGTAAAAAAATATATAGTTTTTCACTTCAACATGAATATTAATACAGTCATAAAGTGTCTGACAAGAACAGTTTACGAGACAGTGTAAACGTTTACACACAAACATAAAGATGTTACACTAGTCAATAAAACAATTGGTAAACCGCGTTTCATAACTTCTTTTCTTCCGAATGAAAATACGAGAAACGTGGAATTTCCATCACATTTAAATATGATGAGTTTTTGCAGCACCAGTTGCAAGGTCTAACTAGTGATAATGTGTATTGTGTTATGATTTACCGCCATCGTGTCTGCACATTGTCTGGCAGTGCAATTTCTGTGAATTCAGTCTTTCTTTTTTTCTTCTTTTTTAACAGTTTATTCTTTCTTTGACCATTCCCTTGTTAAGTCTTTTTATACTGTTTTGGTGGATTATTTAAAAATATAATTTTACCAGTGCATCATGACTGGTGTATCTAAGGTCATGCTGTATAATACAATGCAAAAAGACTTCCAAAAACAACATGTTGTTGCTTAAAGCTCTGTGAGTTATATGGGGTGAGACGTACAGTAGCCCAGTGGTAAAGCGCTCGCTTGATGCATGGTCGGTTTGAGATCGATCCCAGTCAGTGGGCCCATTGGGTTATTTCTCGCTCCAGCCAGTGCACCACAACTGGTACATCAAAGGCTGTGGTATGTTCTATCCTGTCTATGGGATGGTGCATACAAAAGATCCCTTGCTGCTAACTGAAAAAAAGAGTAGCCTATGAAGTGGCGACAGCGGGTTTCCTCCCTCAATATCTGCATGGTCCTTAACCATATGTCCGACGCCATATAACCGCAAATAAAATGTGTTGAACGCGTCGTTAAATAAAAGATTTCCTCCATTTTCTATGAGTTATATAGACTCCAAGTTTATAAATGGGTGTTTCGACATGGCATGACCAAAGCATTTGGTTAAAAAGGATGTTCTTTCTGTACAGGCTCTACTGTACATGTATCTCCCTTAGTATCAGGATAATCCAAACACACGGATGGGTGCATACTTAATCAACATGAACCCCTCAGTCATGGTTCAGTGAACGAGGACTAAACCGGATTCTGTGGAAGTATATTTTGATGTTTTACAAGTGCCGTGATTGTGGTCATCGTGTTGTGGACACGTCTTCTTAACACGTATTTTATGCCAGTTGAACATCCTAAACTGGCCTTTTCGAGCAGAAACAATTTATGTTCTGCCATCTACACACTATGCTAATGGCGGCAATTACGACCAATGAAATCTGTCATTTTATTTATCTCGAATCTTTTGTCGTCATTGATGGAATATGGTTTATCAGGTGGTTTATGAAAAATGAATTATGGTTTTGAAAGACTTTTCAAGTTAAAAAAACTGATCTTATATGGTGTATATAAAAAACATCTCCACATCTATTGTTGTCATTGTTGCAATATGTTTGTAAAGTTGTTTATAAAAAAATAAATTATGGTTTTGAAAGGCTTTCAAGTTTAATAAAAAGTGATTTTATATGGTGTATATAATTTTATTTCTTTGAATCTATTGTTGTCATTGTTACGATATGTTTATCAAGTTGTTTATGAAATGAATTATGGTTCTAAAAGATTTGCAAGTAAAAAACCCACTTAATTTTGTATGTTATATACATGTACTATTATTTTTCTCAATTCTTTTGTCACCTTTATCAAGTTGTTTATATAAAAAAAAGAATTATGAAATAAAAAAAACGTTCGTTTTGTATGCTGTATAAATAAACCTGTCACAGCTTACACACCATCTGGATAAGTCAAATTATTTTAGCAGGAAGGGGAGGAATGTCTAAAAAAAAAAAAAAAAATTGTTTTGTTTAACAACACCACTAGAGCACATCGATTTATTGATAATTGACTACTGGATGTTTCCATTAATAGCAAAGTATCTTTTATCGACACCATTCTATAGACAGGGCTAACACATACCATAGCCTTTGATATACCAGTCGTGGTGCAATGGTTGCAATGAGAATTAGCTCAATGGGTCCACTGATGGGGATTGAACCTAGACCGACAGTGTATCAGGCGAGTGCTCTACCACAGAGCTATGTTCCACCCCAATCAGCTGTTGGATGTTAAACATTCGATACGTTTTGACATATTGTCTTACAGATAAAAACCCACTACATTTTTCCATTAGTAGTAAGGGATCTTTTATCTACACCATCCTACACAGGATAGCACATACCATGGCTTTTGATACACCACTCGTGATGCACTGGTTGCAACGAGAAATAGCCCAATAGGTCCACCGACAGGGATTGATCCTAGACCGACAGCGCATCAGGCGAGCGCTCTACCACTGGGCTATATCCCGCCCCACAAAACAAATGGAACTAAAGTTTGTTTTATTTAACGCCACTAGAGCACATTGATTTTTAATCTTATCATCATCAGGTATTAGATGTCAAACATGGTAATTCTGACACTGTTTTTTAGAGGAAACCCGCTGTCACCACATAGGCTACTCTTTTACGACAGGCAGCAAGGGATCTTTTATTTGCACTTCCCACAGGCAGGGATAGCACAAACCATGGCCTTTGTCGAACCAGTTATGGATCACTGGTTGGTGCAAGTGGTTTACACCTACCCACTGAGCCTTGCGGAGCACTCACTCAGGGTTTGGAGTCGGTATCTGGATTAAAAATCCCATGCCTCGACTGGGATCCAAACCCAGTACCTACCAGCCTGTAGACCGATGGCCTAATCATGATGCCACCGAGGCCGGTACCAAGCAAATAATGACTGGTACTCAACTATGCTTAACGTAAACTGAAATATGCATGAACACAAAACTTGAATGCTAATCTGAAAATTGTAGTCATTGAGGCAGACAAGCTGAAACTTCGCAACTTATTCTGTTAATGAATGTTTTTAAGTTTATACTTTATGGCATTCACACCAAATAGCTAGACTGGTATCCTATAGTCTACTATAGACTGGAACTCTACACCCTGCTAGACTGGTTTTTATGACCATCACTCCTATAATTCTGGTATCAGTCCATCAGATGACTGTTACAGGACTGGGTGACAAAAAATCTCACAATTACAGTGATTAGAATGTAAAGACTTCACAGATAATTGTACAGGGGTATATGTATGTTCGAATTCCTCTTCATTCCTGTGAAATAATAAAGTTGATGCTCAAAGGTCAGAGTTTATCGATAGTTTTCAAAAAAGGAGATACAGTGACACCTCTCAAGACCGGACCCTCTGTAAACCGGAATTCCCTCAAAACCAGACGTTTTACAGAGAATCCCATTTTAAAAGCTAGAACAGAACTTAATCTGTGTAAAATGGATCCCTCTAAAACCCGGACATTTGTCTTGGTTCCAAGGGTGTCCGGTTTAGAGAGGTTTCACTATAAAATGATATTTTATGCCAATAAATAATGGTGATCTTAACTGGTTTGCAGGACATCATGATTTAATGATTTAAAAAAATAATAATAATTCATCATTCGATCACAATATACAACACTAAATTACCTTGAATATTAGTCTCTAAGCATCTTTATTTCAAAATAATCTCTAACCCCCCTTACAGATCACTCTCTCTCTCTCTTTGGAGGGGGGATTTAGTTCACTCGGTTGAGTGCACCATACCAGACAGGATAGTACATACCATGGCCCTTGCACAGGTTGGAATGAGAAAAGAAAGCAATAATTCAGCTTTATATGACAGTGGAGACTTAGGCGTGGGGGGTTGTGTGGCAAGGGGTGGGGGTGGGACATAGCCCAGTGGTAAAGTGTTAGCTTGATGCACGGTCAGTCTGGGCTATTTCTCATTCCAGCCAGAGCACCACAACTAGTATATCTAAGGCTGTGGTATGTGCTATCCTGTCTGTGGGATGCATATAAAAGATCTCTTGCTACTAATGGAAAAATGTAGTGGGTTTTCTCTTTATGATTGTGTCAAAATTACCATATGTTTGACATCCAAAATAGCCAATGATTAATAAATCAATGTGCTCAAATGGTGTCATTAAACAAAACAAACTTCATATTTTATTCCCTTCATCTAGTATAAAATCCTTTTAGTCACCTCTCATACATGATGAGAAAGAAAAAGAAAGAAAGAAAGAAATGTTTTATTTAACGACGCACTCAACACATTATATTTACGGTTATATGGCGTCAGACATATGGTTAAAGACCACACAGATTTTGAGAGGAAACCCGCTGTCGCCATTACATGGGCTACTTTTCCGATTAGCAGCAAGGGATCTTTTATTTGCACTTCCCACAGGCAGGATAGCACAAACCATGGCCTTTGTTGTACCAGTTATGGATCACTGGTCGGTGCAAGTGGTTTACACCTACCCACTGAGCCTTGCGGAGCACTCACTCAGGGTTTGGAGTCGGTATCTGGATTAAAAATCCCATGCCTCGACTGGGATCCGAACCCAGTACCTACCAGCCTGTAGACCGATGGCTTAACCACGATGCCACCGAGGCCGGTCCTCACATGATGAGAAAGCTACAATGCAGATTTAAATGGCAGTGACTGGGTTGGGTGGGCATGGAGGTGGCAAGGTTGTAGGCTAGAATGTGTTGGTTTGTTGTTGGGGTTTTTTGTTGGGGGGAGAGGGGCAGGTGAATTCTTGGAACAAACAAGCACAAGACACTAGCAGGTCTGGGGGCATACACCCATAGATATTGTGAAATCTAGAGGTTCTGAAATACCATTTTGCAGCCATTTCAGGGAGGTTACATACTTAAAACGTCAATATCAATAAGCAGTAAATTGTATTTATTTGTTATATGTATTTAAACTTGACATGATTTTGTTGTTGTTGTTAATGTTTTGCATTTACCATAGTTTGACACCCAACAGCCGATGTATTTTTCGTGCTGGGGTGTCGCTAAACATTCATTCATTCATCCATTCATTGTTGTTGTTGGGTTTTTTTGGTGGGGGCAACAGAGCCTTTTCCCCCCACTAGCTACTGCTCTGAATGGGGTATTGAGAGCACTTACAACATCTGTACTCTAAATCTCAAATTGTCCACTTTACTGCAGATGTAGCGAACATCCGACCCCTGTTTTACGATTCTTCAGTGAAATGATTACAGGCCACAGCTAAATAAACCATCTCTATCACACTTTTATATCAGGCATTTCAAAAACATAAAATCTGCTCCACAAAAGTTACTAAGACTTAAACAGACAGGCGTCTTGTACGTTTGTTTTGTTCCCCGAAATCTCTCTGAAAATACGGACTGTCAAACAGACAGGAATATTGTACAATTGTTTTGTTCGCTGTCTCTCTGAAAATGCCGACTGTATCATTTCTTATTTTCACTGACACTTTAAATTAGAGGCGAGATCTGCTATAAATCTCTGCTATCTGAATACACATCCACAAAAATGGTCACTGTGCTATGCCCACATCAGCCAGATCAACCTATCACACACGTCAAACTTCTGTTTCAATGGAACAAGTGTTTAGTAAAAATGTTTCCAAAGACAGCGCTATCTGATTTGCAATTATTTGTGAGGTTAGAAATTATTTTCTTGTGAAAATGGGCCACAATCTGATTGGAACACCTTGAAAAGACTACAGGGATCAGACCTTTCATGGTGGTGAAAGAAAACCTGTCAACCAACCAATCAACTGTAAGCCGTGGTATAATGAGCCAATGGCAGCACGGATTACAAAATGTCAAGGAGACAACATTATCATAATTTATGGAATAATCCGTAAGCTTGTCGCAGCCTGCACCAAAAAGCTTCCAGGATTAAAGCATTTGTTTGGGAATTAGTATCATCGCAGGTGCATCATGGGTAAAAAGAGTGGTACAATAACTGTCCCAAAAGATGGTGTCTCAATTGTTAATAGCAACCAGTGATACTTTGTAGTGAGGATTAACATACAAAATGAACAATACATGTTGGACTTAATGGTGACTCTACAAAGGGATTATTTGAAATAAGTCATACCCAGTGCATTCAGTTTCTTCTTTTTTTAAAGGCATATTGTCACAGACCACTGACCTATTTAATGGTCTACCAGAGTATTACCTGAACAAAAATAATTTTATTTGTCCCTAAATGTACTTTATTCAACCATCTTCATAACCACCATACTCCATTTAGTAATGACATTTTGTAAAAAAAATAACTGAATTATGGCAATGATCCATAATTCAAAAATTGCCGAGAGGGATGACATGGATTTCACTCCATCATGGTTCAGTTAAGGTGATGTGATAGCTAGATTTAGTTTCCAACAATTAATATATTTTTCAGTTATTATCCATTTTTAGAGAAATAAGGTCCTTAAATCCGTGACAGTATGCCTTTAAATCTCTTCTTTCTTTCTTTTTTAAATGTTTTAAACTACATTTGATGTCTAAGACTAAGACTGCATATGATCATCTATGACAAAACTTTGCCAAAATACAAAAAAGTTAACGTTTGTTCTGTTTAACAGCACCAATAGACCACATTGATTTATCAACTACTGGCTATTGGATGTCAAACATTTGGTAATTTAGACATAGCTTTAGAGAGGAAAACTTCCACACTTTTCCATTAGTAGCAGACTGGATAGCACATACCATGGCCTTTGATATACCAGTCGTGGTGCACAGTGGGTCCTTATATCTTAATCACCACAACTGGCATATCAAAGGACGTGGTATGTACTACCCTGTCTGTGGGATGGAGCATATAAAAAATCCCTTGCTGCTAATCGAAAAGAGTAGCCCATGAAGTGGCGACAGTGGGTTTCCTCTCTCAATACATGTGTGGTTCTTAACCATATGTCTGATGCCATATAACCTTAAATAAAATGTTTTGAGTGCATCGTTAAATAAAACAGTTCTTTCTTTCTTTCTTATATCTTAATTTTTCAAACAGGATAGAGGTAAACATACTGTTTTGTATTATTTTTGTGTTAATTATTTAAAATGACATTATATGCTATTGGTGACTTTGGTATGTTGTTTTTTTATAGACCATTGGATAAGCTTATTTCAACACTTGGTCAGAATTTAGGATGCGTCGATCCCTAAAATTATTTATTATTATTTTTTAAGGACATTGGAAATACCGAGGAATATCAAGGAATTTAATTTTTGCTAATGAAAAAAAACAGGGGGCTGGCCATTTTCCTTATGGGGTGTGTGGATAAAAATTCAAGAGTTGATTTATTATGGCCTAATACAAAAAAAACCCAGTTAAACAAACCGTTACTGGTATGCAATTTTTATTTTATTCTATTTTGTTATTTTTCTATTTTATTATTTGTTTTTGTGTTGTTGTTTTTTGTTGTTTTTGAGGTTATGGGAATTTTCAATCTGTGGAAGTCTGGGCTTACATACTGCTTTAAAAAAAAAGAAAAAAAAAGAAAAAAAAGAATGCACTGATTACATTATTTTTGTTAGGCAATGTTAACATCATCGGCACCGATAATTATTTACTGTTAAGATTATTAGCAATGGTAATTAATTCTGTATGCAGGAATCTTAAACCACAGTGGTAATAAAACACGTACAAAATGTTTAAATAAACCAACACTATGTTTACACGGCGACAAATTAGTCTGGTGGTCTCCCTCAGACGTAGATTAATGTTTTGATAAAGACAGCAAAATCCCACGAACCGAACACCACAGCCGTATCTGCGAGATGGAAAGTGTGAAAGTTCATCAACGCGGTAAAATTAATATTTGAGGAAAGCCCGTGATATACCCGTCATATTTGACAATTGATAGTTATCGCGCTATTAAACTGTAGTTGATCTTGTCAGTAGCACCCGCGCCAATCAACGGTGGCTTATCTATGGCCAACCTACAAATAAAACACCCTGCCAATCAACTGAGAGCAACTGATTGCGTTAACACTTTCACTGCAGAGGCACATGAATTTTCCTAAAAATATCCATCCAATTAATTTAGAGCGACTGATTGGGTTAACCCTTTAACTGCAAAGGCATATAATTGTGCTTTAAAAAATCTGTCCAAAAATTATAAACCCTTTTTACTGCAGAGGTGTATACCATAAATGTCTTTTAAAAATATCTGTCCAATCAATTTAGAGCGACTGATTGGGTTAACCCTTTAACTGCAAAGGCATATAATTGTCCTTTAAAAAATCTGTCCAAAAATTAAAAACCCTTTCACTGCAGAGGTGTATAACTACCCTAAAAGTATTTGTCCATATTAATTGATTGTTTTGTTTAACAACACCACTAGAGCACATTGATTCATTAATCATCGGCTATTGGATGTTAAACATTTGGTAATTTTGACATAATATTATAGTCATAGAGAGGAAACTCGCTACATTTTTCTATTAGTAGCAAGGGATCTTTTGTATGCACCATCCCACAGACAGGATAGCACATACCATGGCCTTTGATATACCAGTCGTGGTGTACTGGCTGGAACAAGAAATAGCCCAATGGGCCCACTGATGGAGATTACCACTAGGCTACCTCCCGCCCATGAATTAATTGAGATCAACTGAATGGGCAGGATTTAGCTCAATCAGTTGAGTGCTCGCTTGAAGTGTTTGCGTCGCAGGATCGAACCACTTCGGTGGATCCATTCAGCTGATTAATTTTTTTCTCGTTCCAACCAGTGCACCACAACTGGTACATCAAAGGCCGTGGTATGTGCTTTCCTGTCTGTGGGAAAGTGCATATAAAAGATCCCTTGCTGCATTATGAAAAATGTAGTGGGTTTCCTGTGATGACTATGAGCCAGAATGACCAAATGTTTGACATCCATCCATCCAGTAGTGTCATTAAATCAAAAAACCCTTCTTTTTCTTTCACTGTATATATGTAATCCCACAAATGACTGTGAGGCCAGATGTCAGGAATTAACGTGCGTATATCAATTTAATGTTCAAGCAGGGCCAGAAACGGTACTCAGGGTGGGAGTGTTTATACAAATGATTAGATAAAAATACTTAATTGATGGTTAAATAAACTTAATTTATAAGGAAGTTAAAAAGGGTTTATGCAAAATGTTGAAAAAAGGTTTCTACAAATGATTATGTAAATTTTTTAGAATACTGACAATATAATATAGCTGGTTAATCGGGTATTTAAGTTGGAGGAGAGAAGAAAGGAAGGTCTGCCCCATTTCATTTCCTTGTCCAATTAATTTAGAGCAACTGATGGTGTTAACCTTTTAACTGCAGAGGCATATATCTGTTCTAAGATATCCATCCAGTCAGTTTAGAACAAGTGATGTATACTCTTCAAAAAAAGGTAGGGGAACTCTAATAAAGAAAGAAATGTTTTATTTAGTCGAGGCAGATACCGACTCCAAACCCTGAGTGAGTGCTCCGCAAGGCTCAATGGGTAGGTGTAAACCACTTGCACCGACCAGTGATCCATAACTGGTTCAACAAAGGCCATGGTTTGTGCTATCCTGCCTGTGGGAAGCGCAAATAAAAGATCCCTTGCTGCCAATCGGAAGAGTAGCCCATGTAATGGCGACAGCGGGTTTCCTCTCAAAATCTGTGTGGTCCTTAACCATATGTCTGACGCCATATAACCGTAAATAAAATGTGTTGAGTGCATCGTTAAATAAAATATTTCTTTCTTTCTTTCTAATCTATATATGATATTATACATACATACATTCAAAGAAACAACATCAACATACATGTAATATGTATAGCATGAGGAACAATAGCACATATTATGAATATTTAAATAATATTTAAATCATTTTGTTAAGAAACTTGAGTCAGTAATAACTCAATACATCATAATTATTTTAACAAACACATCAAAATCAACAACAATTAAAGTTATATATCTTAACTGAATGTTTATGCATTAGCTCAAAATTTATTATCATTTGAAGCCAGGGTTATCCTGGATTTGACTGGAGAGAAAACAACAGGTTCCACTGACTGGGATCAATCCTACCACCTTCCACACCTCAGGTGAACAGTCAAGCACCAAGCTGTACATCTCACTCCGACAGAGTATCAGATTCCACCCATTTACGTCTATTTGTCCGACAACCGGCAACAACTAAAAAAAAAAAGCCTTCGAGGCAAATATACAAATTAATTGCTATAGATTTCAGGTATCGCCGATCACCATTGAAATCCTCATGGCTTCAAAAAGCGGCATCATGTCTCCGCCTAAGTTATCAAAACACCGGATTACGGTTGTCATTAAGTACAGAACTTTTTGCTTCAATGAATTTGTCTCGGCTGGGCGATTCCTCTTCCTGGTCGAGAGAACCCATTGTGGCTCCCCCTAGTGGTCAACAAAGCTGGCACCCAAGCCGTGCCCGGGGGACTGTGTGAAATGATTCTCAAGATACAAAGACATAGACGCTAAACGTGAAAGGCTCCACTAAACGGAGTTGGGTGAAAAACGAGGATTTGTTTCATTGTCCGTGACGCGGAGCTTTTTATCGTGATTTACAAATGTTGGACACGGGCCACGGGAGAGCGTGGCAGTAATAAAAGAATAACACTGACCTGAGGGGACAGGAAATTTCTTGTCATCCATCTTTTAAAGGGACAGACCCTAGTTTCAGCCCGTGAAAATTAACACTAAGTTTAGTTGATCTACAAACCTGTAACTCATTTGGATAAAGTTACAATTGAGTGAAACATGAGTCTGTGACTTTGAAATGGTGAAATAACCTCTAAAAACAGATTAAAACTCGACTCCATAACTGTTACCTCTCAGACGCATGTGCTTTTTTAAAAATATGAGAAATGCATTTTATAATATTAAAAAACACCAGGATGACAAAAAACACTTCGAATGTACAGAAATGGATAATCTAAACAATAAAATCTAAGTAAAGTATGATTTCAGTTATCAAAAATGGCTCTAATAGTCGAAAATATTCCTTAGTGTTTAAAAATTAGGGCATGTCCCTTTAAAAAAAAAAGTTTTTTTTTTTTTAAAACAGCAATAAAGATAGGTCGTGGTTTTGTGGAACAATTGAGGATTTAATACCAACAATGTCTTTGTATAGAGTCCACTATTATACAGGTGTGATGGGAAAATATAGTTTATCACAGGGTGCTGAAAACTATACAGATTAGCTTGACTAATCACGATTTGTATACGATTAATACTCAACTAGATGGTGTGAAGAAACATAATTATACCATGTGGTGATAAACACACAGATAATAGGTTGATCTCGTTTTCCTAAATAACAGCAGATACAGATGACAAATATGATTTATAGGGTGGTGATGAATACAAAAACTGGGCAGACTTGACTTACCAGGGTAATCATTCAGGGTAGGGTATGAGGGTGTTGTCTGGAAATTTAGGCTTTATCTACATGTATATTTGAAAAAACCCACCTATTTTGCTGCAAAGAACAGTCTTCATACACAAAAAGTATAGATAACCTGTAAAGTCTAATATTATTTTGACAAAATGGAAGAAAAAGCAACATAAATACAAAAACGTTTGGAAATTAAAATTATTTTTAGACATGTACATGACATTAAAATAAACAGGGCCGAATTTATGACAGGTGTTTAAGCATTGTAAATGTTCATAATTACACACATCGAAGTGAAAGACAGGCTAGGCTTCCTAACTTCAGCCTAAATCATCCATTTCCGTAAATACCCTACTATACATGTACAAATTTACTTACTAATTTATTTACTTTTAATGCCTGTTACGAGACATAATAATATTTTAAACCGCGGCTATTAATTTGGTATGTTACTTTGTCTAAATAATGAGACAGAAATCCGAACGTCAGAGGATCTTTCATATGGGTATTAAAGGAGCAGACCCTAGTTTCAGTCCGTGGAAATTAACACTAAGTTTAGTTAATCTAAAAACCTGTAACACATTTGGATATAGTATGGAACTTTTTGCTTCAGTGCATTTATTAGTCAACAAAGCTGGCAGCCAAGCTTTTCTGGATAAAATTATAACAGAGAGAAGTTAAAGTCTGTGATGTTTAAACAAGGAATCACACTCTAAAAATAACCAGAGCTCGTCTCAATAACTATTACTTCTCAAAGGAACATGTTTTTTTTTAGAATTATGAAAAATGCAATTTGGGGCATTACAAAAACCTGGATGACGAGAACCACTTCAGGTGTACGAAAATTAATATTCTAAATAATAAAATATTAGTACTTCTAATTTAACTTATCAAAAATGGCTTTATTAGTGAAAAAACATTGTATTAGAATCTGGATCAAAGAAAAGAAAGAAATGTTTTATTTAACGACGCACTCAACACATTTTATTTATGGTTATTTGGCGTCAGACATATGGTTAAGAACCACATAGATATTGAGAGAGGAAACCTTCTGTTGCCACTTCATGGGCTACTCTTTTTCGATTAGCATTAAGGGATCTTTTCTATGCACCATCCCACAGACAAGGTAGTACTTACCACAGCCCTAGATCAAGGTCGAAAGGTTAGCATATATATAACAAGAACAGTAAAAGTGTTTTGGAAATTAAAAAACAAAAAACAAAACACATTTGTGTGCAATTTAGAACAGTTTGCTCAGAAATAAATAACTTGTAATAAATTTCATAGTATGAAAAAAAAAAAAGAGGCATTTCTTGTAGGATGAACCATATGTGGATATCTTAGTGGAAGCTGGTACCAAGACGTGAACTCTGTACCCACCAGCCTTGAGTCTGATGGCTTAATCACTGCACTTAAACACCAAGACTGGTGATAATCCTTTGATATAGATCAAGGTAGAGAAGCTGACATATGGATTCCACACATTATTTAGCAGGTAGAAGTCTTGGTGGATGCCAGTACCGGGACGTGAACCCGGTACCTATCAGCCTTAAGCCTCATGGTGGTATGTTGTGATACAATCAAGGTGTAGAAGCTGACATATGGATCTCTCACATTATTCCGCAGGTGGAAATAACAGCAGATGATAGACACTATGATCTTCCACAGCCATTATGATCTTCCGAGCCCAGACCAATTTAAACTCCATTTAGCTTTGTCACACAGAACTCCGTTAATCCGTCCCATACTTGAGATTGAAAAACACCAGTGGAATGCTCCTGCAGTGACATAAGCACTCTAACAGTTGTCTTTGATCTGGTATCATCAACAAACTATTAGCAGCCTCCTTTGATAGGGACACCCGGCCCCTGGTGGGCTGTGCTGTGACCCCTCTTTCATTAGGGGCCATAATTGTGTGTGTTTGTGAGAACACTGATACTTGTGGCTGGAGTTAGAGTAGGTGTGTACCCAGTTAAAGGGGTGTCTCTCCTTGTTGTTTGGGGCGAGACGTAGCCCAGTGTTCACTTGATGCGCGGTCAGTCTAGGATCGATTCCCGTCAGTGGACCCATTGGGCTATTTCTGGTCAAAGGTTGTGGTATGTGCATTCCTGTCTTTTGAATGGTGCATATAAAAGATCCCTTGCTGCTAATCGAAAAGCGTAGCCCATGAAGTGGCGACAGCGGGTTTCCTTCCTCTGTGTGGTCTATAACCATACGTTTGAGGCATATAACCATAAATAAAATGTGTTGAGTGCGTCGTTAAATAAAACATTTCTTTCTTTCTTTTTTTTGATTTTTATAAAAGATCTCTTGCTGGTAATTAAAAAAAATGTAGTGGGTTTCCATCATGGAATCTGGTAGAAGCCGACTTATAGATCACACGTTATACAGCAAGTAGAACTTTTGGTGGAAGTCGTTACCAGGATGTGAACCTACTACCTACCAGCCTTAAAGTGCTCTACTGACTGAAACAGGTCTTGTCTTGCCCCTCAAGGGATGCATAACAGAAAACCTATTAGCACTTCTCAATCAAGGGAGAAGACAAACAGTTGACTTAACCGCCAGGAACCAGCGGTCAGGCATGATGGGTCAGAAATAGCTGGAATGTTTCGAGTGGTCAAGCTGACCACTACAAACAGACTGTCAGGAGAGGAAACTTCAAAAGTTAAACACCTAATCAATTTAACCGAACCTAAGGCCATCCCTCACAAAAATGTTTGCTTTGCTATACCACAGCTCAGCATCTTAATGGTGAGGCAGACTACAGACATAATATCTACAGGCTCCTATTTTTGTAGGCGGGCAGGCCAATACAAACATACCCAAATCTGGATAACATTTATTCATGTTAGTATCACTGCCAAACAGTTATATAAAGGTTGCAAACGAATCACTATGCATTTTTACATTGATTACAACTAATGATGGAATAACATGGTGAAAAGGTTTCAGGCCAGCTCATTTTGTCCGAATATCTTTATCTTTTTTATCAGAATTTGAGGATATGCTTCAGCCCTGGTGGAGAGGGCAGTTGTCCCTTGCCCGTTTCACACGCTTGTGGCCCAATGGGTAGAGTGCTCGCCTGAGATGCTTAGGTCAAAGAATCGAAGGATCAAATCTGCACAGTGTCGTAGGAAGGTGCCAAAAAGTGTGGGGGGGGGGGGGGGGGGGAGAGACACTTTTATATTTACACACTTTTACCCTATTATAAAGCAAATATAAAGCAAATATAAAGCAAAATATCTGAAAAGTGGGAGGCACATGCCCCCTCCCTGCCCCCCATTTCCTATGCCAGTGCTCCATCGGTCAACCCATTTCTTTGATTGGGCTTTTCTTTCTCTCAACCAGTGTCCCTTGACTGGAATATCAAAGGCCATGGTATGTGCTGTCCTGTCTGTGAAAATGTGCATATAAAAATAAAAGATCCTTTGTTGGCAATGGAAAAAAATGTACAGGTTTTCTCTGATGACTACAATAAACGAATCCAATAGCCGATGATTAATTAATCAATGTACTTTAAAATACAAACTTTATTTAAACCAAATCAACAATTGTACTGATATACTGAAAAGAAAAAGGAAAGAAAAACAAATGAATGAACATTATGACTGGAGGAAATAAGGAACTAGGATATTAATATATTTTTTTATGAATAAGTCAAGATCTATAGAAAGCTAGGTAATTATTAAGACCGGCCTACTCAGATGGAATCTTGAGTGCACACATTCTTCAAAAGGAGAACGTCATGTGATCTGAGAGTTTTCAATCTTCTGTCTGGAGAGTGACACAAAGGGAGATTACTGTTAGTAATGAGTAGAATGTTTGATGTATCCTTCTCTGATAATTAATAAGTTCCTACGCTGAGGGCCCTCGCCGATCAAAGTCTCAAGAAGTGGAGTGATCATGGAGCAAGGTGTAGCCCAGTGGTAGAGTGATCGCTTCAAGCACCATGGGCCATATGCAGGAGGGTGGACTGGGGGTTCTGGGCTCAAAACACACCCTTGCTCATGCACATTTTCATTTTTCAGATCATAACTTGACCCTCATGTAAATTTTGCTCGCCAGTCTAAACCAATTGCATTAATTCTTGCAGACCCGACTGCTGTAGCATCTATACAAAATGTAACTACACAAATCCATTTAACATTTTCCCATTCCAACCATTCCATCCATAACTAATATTTAAAGTTGTTTTAATGTTTTGTTCAACAACACCACTAGAGCACACTGATTTATTACAGTAATCATTGGCTATGGGATGTTAAATATTTGTATTGTTAGACATGGACAGGGAACCCTATTTTCAGTGGGTGAGATGCAGCCCAGTGGTAAAGCACTCACTCGATGCGCAGTCGGTGTGGGATCGATCCCTGTCAGTGGGCCCATTGGGCTATTTGTTTTTTTCCAGCCAGTGCTCCACGACTGGTATATCAAAGGCCGTGGTATGTACTACCCTGTCTGTGGGATGGTGCATATAAAACATCCAATGCTGCTAATCGGAAAGAGTAGCCCATGAAGTGGCGACAGTGGGTTTCCTCTCTCAATATATGTGTGGTCCTTAACCATATGTCTGATGCCATATAACCGTAAATAAAATGTGCTGAGTGTTGTTGTTAAAGAAAACATTTCCTTCCTTCCTTCCTTCCCTATCTTCATGACCCTATACCACAGAGGTTCCAGGCATGTCTGTCCCAGTTCCGATCTCTGGTATGGCCAGTGACCTGACCTGGGACAGAGTATTCTTAGAAAACACCTGTTACATTTTTCCAACAGCAAGGGATCTTTTATATGCATTTTCCTAGACAGGATAGCACATACCATGGCCTTTAATACACCAATCAGGTGGCACTGGTTGGGTTGGGATGGGAAGAAAACCAATCAAAGAATGGGACCATAAACTTACTCTTACTTTTTCACTCACTCTCTCTCTCTGTCTGTCTCTCTCTCTCTATTTATCTATCTATCTATCTCTGTGACTCTCTCTCTATTTATCTATCTATCTATCTCTGTGTCTCTCTCTCTATTTTTCTCTCTCTCTCTCTATCTCTCTCTCTGTCTCTCTCTCTCTATTTATCTATCTATCTCTGTGTCTCTCTCTCTATTTCTCTCTCTCTCTGTCTCTCTCTCTCTCTATCTATCTATCTATCTATCTCTGTGTCTCTATCTATTTCTCTTGGTCTCTCTCTGCCTCTCTCTCTCTCTGTGTGTGTGTCTCTCTTTGCCTCTCTCTCTCTCTCTGTGTGTGTCTCTCTCTCTGTCTCACCCCTCACTCCTCCCTCATCTTTCTTTGTCTCTGTTTGTGTCTGTCAGTCTTTCTCTTGGTCTCCCTTCCACCCACCACACCACCCCCCACCTCTCTTTCACAAACACATACGCACATACAGAGTTGAAAAATGCATATTTCAGACAAGAAATAACTATACATGTACTGAGGTGTCATATTAAAAATATTCTCTTCCATTTCATGTGTGACACTGTGCTCACAGACACTCATACCTAACTTGTATATTCCGGACATGCGACAACTGTCAGGTACACATAACATCCACATAGAACAAATGGACTGGCCGTCACGGAAAGTGCTGTGATGTATGAACACACGTTCATCCCGACATGCGACCGATACACCTGCCTCTCCAGGTGGACAAGGTAAGTCAGGCCGTAAATATCCACTGCTAAAACATGCAGGTGGCGACATAAACAGGGATTACCTGTCAAGGTCAGAGGTCATAACACATCATTATTCTCTTATAACAAGACTTAAGAGAGGTTTAGTTTTATGACCAATGAAGACAGTTTATATATGATGGGGATTAAATAGCACTTATCTTATGCTAATATTATATATACATGTCGCAATGATTGTGTTTTTCTTTTACAGTATACGCATGTATATGATTATACAAGACACTTTCTGGATTTTATTGAACTAGGTTAAGAACCGCACTAACTGTCCAGTCTGTTATGGGTTTCAGGGGCTAAAGGTTGGAATATTTACTTGTGATAATACAGGCTATAGGATAAATGGAGTGGAAAAGAAAGGATGAGAATATTTGTTTAACAACACCTCAGCAAATTTTAAATACCTGGTTTAGAAAGAAAAGAATGTTTGCTATTTTGACATTAGTCTAGAAAAGTTTAAAGGTTTGTTTTGTTTAAAGAGCACATTGATTTATTAATCATCGACTATTGGATGACAAACATTTGGTAATTTTGACATTCTTACAGACCTGTAGCCAGGATTTTGAGAGTAGGGGGTTGTTTAGCGCCCAAGTTGCTTAGCGGGGTCTGGGGGCATATTGAAAAAAAAAGTCACCGACCCCACATTGGCTACGGGCCTGTCATAGAGAGGAAACATGCTACATTCTTTTTTCCCATTAATAACAAGGGATCTTTTATATGCACCATCCCACAGACAAGATAGCACATACCACAGACTTTGTCCAATTGTCGTACAATGGATGAAATGAAAAAAAAACCACTTGGGTGAATGGATCCACTGAGGTGGTTCGATCCTGCAATGCAAGCACATTAAGCGAGCACTCAACCAACTGAGATAAATCCTGCACTGATTAAAGTTTAAGTGCATATAAAACATCCCTTGCTGATAATGGAAAAATGTAGCGGGTTTCCTCTCTAAGACTATATGTCAAATTTATCCAGATGTTTGACATCCAATAGCCGATAAATAATAAATCAATGTGATCCAGAGTTGTTGTTAAACAAAACAAACTTTTTGTTTCACTATCTGGGTTCAGATGTAGCCCAGTGGTAAAGTGCTCGCTTGATATATGGTAAGTTTGAGATAGATCCTCGTTGGTGGGCCCATTGGGCTATTTCTCATTTCAGCCAATGCACCATGACTGGTATATTAAAAGCTTCATTATGTGCTATCCTGTCTGAGATGATGGATATAAAAGATCCCTTGCTACTAATGGAAAAAAAATGTAGCGGGTTTCCTCTTTAAGAATGTCAAAATTACCAAATGTTTAACATCCAATAGTCGATGATTAATAAATCAATGTGCTCTAGTGGTGTCATGAAATGAAACAAAATTTAATTTTAACTTTTAACAGACTTAAACTTTAACCACTACATGCACCAGCTTCATCACATTTCATATGTCAATCAGGTGTTAAAAAGTCACATCCCTGACATATGACATGTATCGAGGAATTAATTTAAACCTCTATATGCACGATCTTCACCACATTCCGTATGTCAATCAGATGTTAAAAAGTCACATCCCTGACATATGACATGTATCGAGGAATTAATTTAAACCTCTATATGCACGATCTTCACCACATTCCGTATGTCAATCAGGTGTTAAAAAGTCACATCCCTGACATATGACATGTATCGAGGAATTAATTTAAACCTCTATATCCACGATCTTCACCACATTCTGTATGTCAATCAGATGTTAAAAAGTCACATCCCTGACATATGACATGTATCGAGGAATTAATTTAAACCTCTATATGCACGATCTTCATCTCATTCCGTATGTCAATCAGGTGTTAAAAAGTCACATCCCTGACATATGACATGTATCGAGGAATTAATTTAAACCTCTATATGCACGATCTTCACCACATTCCATATATCAATCAGGTGTTAAAAAGTCACATCCCTGACATATGACATGTATCGAGGAATTAATTTAAACCTCTATATGCACGATCTTCACCACATTCCATATATCAATCAGGTGTTAAAAAGTCACATCCCTGACATATGACATGTATCGATGAATTAATTTAAACCTCTATATGCACGATCTTCACCACATTCCATATATCAATCAGGTGTTAAAAAGTCACATCCCTGACATATGATATGTATCGAGGAATTAATTTAAACCTCTATATGCACGTTAAAAAGTCTTCAAATCTTCATCTCATTCCGTATGTCAATCAGGTGTTAAAAAGTCACATCCCTGACATATGACATGTATCGAGGAATTAATTTAAACCTCTATATGCACGATTCCATATATCAGGTGTTAAAAACCTCTATATGCACGAATTAATTTAAACCTCTATCAGGATCTTTACCACATTCCATATGTCAATCAGGTGTTAAAAAGTCACATCCCTGACATATGACATGTATCGATGAATTAATTTAAACCTCTATATGCACGATCTTCACCACATTCCATATATCAATCAGGTGTTAAAAAGTCACATCCCTGACATATGACATGTATCGATGAATTAATTTAAACCTCTATATGCACGATCTTCATCACATTCCATATGGCAATCAGGTGTTAAAAAGTCACATCCCTGACATATGACATGTATCGAGGAATTAATTTAAACCTCTATATGCACGATCTTCATCACATTCCATATGTCAATCAGGTGTTAAAAAGTCACATCCCTGACATATGACATGTATCGAGGAATTAATTTAAACCTCTATATGCACGATCTTCATCTCATTCCGTATGTCAATCAGGAGTTAAAAAGTCACATCCCTGACATATGACATGTATCGAGGAATTAATTTAAACCTCTATATCCACGATCTTCATCTCATTCCGTATGTCAATCAGGAGTTAAAAAGTCACATCCCTGACATATGACATGTATCGAGGAATTAATTTAAACCTCTATATCCACGATCTTCATCTCATTCCGTATGTCAATCAGGAGTTAAAAAGTCACATCCCTGACATATGACATGTATCGAGGAATTAATTTAAACCTCTATATCCACGATCTTCATCTCATTCCGTATGTCAATCAGGAGTTAAAAAGTCACATCCCTGACATATGACATGTATCGAGGAATTAATTTAAACCTCTATATCCACGATCTTCATCTCATTCCGTATGTCAATCAGGAGTTAAAAAGTCACATCCCTGACATATGACATGTATCGAGGAATTAATTTAAACCTCTATATCCACGATCTTCATCTCATTCCGTATGTCAATCAGGAGTTAAAAAGTCACATCCCTGACATATGACATGTATCGAGGAATTAATTTAAACCTCTATATGCACGATCTTCACCACATTCCGTATGTCAATCAGGTGTTAAAAAGTCACATCCCTGATGTGACATGTATCGAGGAATTAATTTACACCAAACAACAAACCCACTCAAATTGTATCGGACAGTTCCATCAATATCAATATGTTTGCCATTGACTGGTGGGGGATGGGAGGGGACTATCAATATCAATGCTTCCCATTAATTGACTGGTGGGGGGGAGGGGAGGGAACATGTGGCATCGCGTGTGCCCTCCTTCAATGGGCAGACGACTCTATTGAAAACTGAGAAAAGGAACTCTCCAGGCAGGTGGGGTACAAAAGGCGGCACCCAGCAGATGGTTTCAGTGTCTGCAAAGTCAAACAAGACGATTAACGGAAGGGTGGATCTTTTTGTCCTCCCCTTGAGAAACGACCGTCTTTCAAAACGTTAAAGTGTCCAACTGGAACCACCACAATGGCAGGGTTTTATGGTATTCTGATGCGCACTGGGGTATAACTGACCGCGGTACAATTACAACAGATTTCTCATAATCACCGGACATTTATTACTCTACTGCTTGTACGTTAGAAAATAACATTTAATATCTTTTTCTTTTTTTTACATATCTTTTTGTTAAAAGGTTCTTTATGCATGCTTGGCATGCAATGACAAAGAATAAATTGATTTCAATGGAAAAAACTGTGTATCTTGTCATGTCAGTGGTAACTGATCTTTCACTGCCTGAGTAGGGAAGTTAAAAAGATTTTAAAAAATTATAGAAAAAAGTTGAAAAAAAAGGTTGTATTCTGTTTAGTCTGCATGCAATCAAAAGAACAAAGCTGGCATAAAAAAAAAATATATATATATCTTTTACAAGTCCATGATACCTGATATTTCATTATGTCAAGGGTCATATTTAAATGAGATTTAAGAACATTAAAAAAAAGAAATTTAATAAAAGGAGCTATTGTTTAGCCTGCATGCAATAAAAACAGAACAAAGAATAAAAAAACAACAACCCAAAAACCCGTCTATATGTAAATGTTAACTTATATTTCATTATTTCAGGGGCCGACCCCCATATCACCTCCAACTCAGTCTGTGTGCATCTCTCAAGATACAGTGGTACAAGCTCTCACTTGATGCACAGTCAGTCTGGGATCGATCCCCGTCGGTGGGCCCATAGGCTATCTCTTGTTCCAGCCAGTGCACCATGACTGGTATATCAAATGCTGTGGTATGTGCTATCTTGTCTGTGGGATGGTGCATATAAAAGATCCCTTGCTACTGATGGAAAAATGAAGCAGGTTTCTTCTCTATGAGTATATGTAAAAATTGCAAAATGTTTGACATCCAGTAGCTGTGGGCAGGATGTAGCTCAGTGCTAAAAGCACTCTCGCTTGATGTGTGGTCAGTCTCAGATTGATCCCCGTCAGTGGGCCTACTGGGCTATCTCTTGTTCCAGCCAGTGCACCACGACTGGTATATCAAATGCTGTGGTATGTGCTATCTTGTCTGTGGGATGGTGCATATAAAAGATCCCTTACTACTAATGGAAAACATTTGCAATTTTTTTCTCTATGACTATATGTCTCAAAATTATTAAATGTTTGACATCCAATAGCTGATGATTAATAAATCAATGTGCTCTAGTGGTGTTGTTAAACAAAGCAAACTTTCACTTTAAGCGTGGAGCATGATCATATCAAGCAGTCCCATATTGAAATGGAAATACTGCAGCTTTATTATTCTTACATATTCCAAACCGACCGCGCATCCAACGAGCGCGTTACCACTGGGCTATATCTCGTCCCAGCTTGCCGAGAGATGCATCTCGTATTTCTAAAGCACATTGTCTCTCTCTACAAAGCTCCCGTTGTTCACTTTAGACTTTATTACGGGGCTGATGACCACTAAAACCAACCAACCCTGTTGTTTATTACATTTGTAACACGTCCCAAAACGCCTCTCCAATACAACACACTTAATAAAGCATCTGCGCATTCACAATACTCGTTTTCAAAATACTTTACGACCGAGAAAAACAGTAGTCATATTTAACAGAGCATAATAATTATTCCAAACAAACCCAATTTCTCGACATTTGTATATAGAGTTTTATATAGCCACAGTATAACTGAATGCTGGAAATATATGCCATAAAATTTTACTATAAAAAATAATTGCACTGAATGCATGCATAATAAATTATGAGTGAAACACGAAGTCAGATTTAACAGAGCAGGGCTTGAACTTAACGACGACACCGACGGCAATTTCCGTCGTTGAGATATAAATTGACGTAGGTAGAGAGCATCACCGATGGAACTTTTGTGCTGTCGATAAACCTCCTCAACAATGGCGAAATATATACACCTGGTGTACATTATCTACCAATATTTAACATTTGCACATTTAAAAGATGTCTACATATAACAAGATAGTCTTTCAGTCAGGTTTATTTGCTACAAATATCACTTTAAAAAAAAATTGCCATAGGTAGGCTCAAAATTGCCGTCGGTGGGCTGTTTCACCCATTGCAATTCTTTTAAAAATTGCCATGGGAGATAAATTCTTATGTTCGAGCCCTGCAGAGCATAATAATAATTCCCAACAACCCCACACCTCCTTACATTTTTATGTAGAGCTGTATAATAGAGTTCTTTTCTAACTGTATGCAGTAAACATTTTCCATAAGAACTTTACTATGAAAAATAATTGGACTGAATGTATGTATAATAAAATTATGAGTAAAAAATGTAGTCCGAATTTAACAGAGCATAATAATCATTCCAAACAACCCCACTTCCTCACATTTTTATGTAGAGCTGTATAATAGAGTTCTTTTATAACTGTATGAGGTAAACATTTTCCATAAGAACTTTACTATGAAAAATAATTGGACTGAATGTATGTATCACAAATAATGAGTCAAAAATGTAGTCCGATTTAACAGAGCATAATAATCATTCCAAACAACCCCACTTCCTTACATTTTTAAGTAAAGCTGTATAATAGAGTTCTTTTATAACTGTATGAGGTAAACATTTTCCATAAGAACTTTACTATGAAAAATAATTGGACTGAACGCATGTATAATAAAATTATGAGTCAAAAATGTAGTCCGATTTAACAGAGCATAATAATGAACCCAACCTCCCTACATTGGATACTTATAGAATATTAAACAAGCTTCCTTTTCGTATTGTGTTTACAGGGATGTGAAAGGGGCTGAAACAAAAACGTTTACTGCTGCCGATGTCCAGGGGCCGCTCAAGGGCCCCTGAAGGAAAATTGTTGTCTGCAACCCCTGGAACTGCCAAAAATTGCATTCAATGCTAACAAATCTAAACTGGTTATAACTTATAATATAAGACACACATCATAAACTTGAAACCGTGAAAACATGCAAATGAACCTTGTGTGGTCAACAGTATTGAACATCATGTTGTTTGTTTTTTTAGACGAAATGGAAAAGGGCATTTACGCGATTCCTCGTAGCTCTCACATCCATGTGTTTATGTCCTGGGTGAAATAATTTTCAGTTTAACAAGTGACAATATAAATTAATTCATGAGAGACATAAACATGATATGAAATGGTAGCGAGTTTAATATCCTATTTATTACCCATAATCGATCTTAATTTATATCACTCAACTTGTCTGTTTGACGTTCCTGTGAGGTTGTAGTGCACTAATCAATGACGTCAAGAAATGTTACGTCCCACTTGGCGTCCCACTAATGGGACGTATCACTTTGATATGTACCAAGATATTTTTAACAATATGGGTAATAAAAAGCTTTATTATGAAAAATAGCTTAATTTAAAACATGAATGCAAACATTCACCAAGACATTTTATTAAAAACAGGTTACCGGTACTACTAAAAACAACTATTAACTTTTAATAGAAGCATTCCAGTACAATTTAAGACTCAAAATGTTTTCAGTGCAATTCAAGACTTGAAATGCTTCCCATAAAACTGATACCATTGTGAACAGCAAAGATGTTTTTTAAACAACAGTTTATTACCAAAAACTTTAATTACGTTTAACAGAAGCATAAAATTAAATTATTCCTGACCACCACCCCCCACCCCATTATAAATCAGCTGTACACATTCCAGGGCAATTCAACACTTGAAATATTTTCAATAAAACTGAGGCCTTTACGAAGATATTTCCTAAACCACAGTTTATTACCAAAAACTTTAATTACTTTTAACAGAAGTATAAAATTAAATTATTCCTGACCACCCCCAATCCCCTGTTATAAATCAGTTATACAGTCCAGGACAATTTCAAGACTTGAAATCTTTTCAATAAAACTGAGGCCTTTACGAAGATATTTTCTAAACCAGTTTATTACCAAAAACGGTAATTACTTTTAACAGGGGCATAAAAATAAATGATTCTTGACCCCCCTACAAATCAGTTGTACACATTCCAGGGCAATTCAACACTTGAAATGCTTCTCATAAAACAGAGACCATTGTGAAGAACAAAAGCTATTTTCTAAACAGCAGTTTAGTACCAAAAACGGTAATTACTTTTAACAGGAGCATAAAAATAAATGATTCCCCGCCACCACCCACAAATCAATTGTAGCAATTCCTGTACAATTTAAGACTTGAAATGTTTTCTACAAAAGCAAGGTCAAGGTAGAGTAAGTTTTATTGTGGGTGAGGTAATTTGTCATAACAGGGAGAACTTTCATCAAAGGACTGTGAACATCAAAGAGATGGTAGTCAGGAGAATTGCCTGGGTGAGATCCGCTAATTAATAACAACAGACACTGTATCCTGTTGGTTCAGACATGCTTCACATACTGAGTCTAGCAAACTTCCTGTGATGTAATTCTGAACTTACCAGTACATATAACCCATCAGTTTTCAAGATATATATAACATGGTGGTGTCGTGGTTAAGCCATCGAGCGTAAGGCTGGTAGGTACAGGGTTCACAGCCAGGTACCGGCTCCCACCCAGAACGAGTTTTAATGACTCAATGGGTAGGTGTAGGTGTAAGACCAGTACATGCTCTTTTTCTCGCACTAACCACACTGACCAACTAATAACTAACCCACTGTCCTGGACAGACAGCCCAGATAGCTGAGTTGTGTGCCCAGGAAAGCATGCTTGAACATTAATTGAATGTAAGCAGGAAACTAAGTTGAAATGAAATGAATGAACGCGTCAGTTTTCAGATATATATTAACTGGCCTCGGTGGTGTAGTGGTCAGACTTGATGCTGGTGGGTACTGGGTTCGTCTCCCGGTACCGGCTCCCACCCAGAGTGAGTTTTACTGACTCAGTAGGTAGGTGTAAGACCACTATATTTCTCTCTCTGTCTCCCTCTCTCCCCATCTCTCTGTCTCCCTCTCTCCCCATCTCTCTCTCTCTCTCTCCCCATCTCTCTGTCTCCCTCTCTCCCCATCTCTCTGTCTCCCTCTCTCCCCATCTCTCTCTCTCTCTCTCTCTCTCTCTCTCTCTCTCTCTCTCTGTAACCACTAATAACTAACCCACTGCCCAGATAGCTGAGGTGTGTGCCCAGGACTGCATGCTTGAACCTTAAACAAAAAAACAAAAAAACAAAAAAAGTCTAAATACAAAATCAGATATTACTCAGCTATGGTGGTTCAATGGTTACACCATCAACTAAGTGTGTACGGTATGTTCTGAGTTCGCGCCCTGGTAAAGTCTCCCACCTACATAAATAGATGGATGCGTAAATAGCAATGGCCGTTACTTTTCAGTTTACTTCGTAATATAAAGTTTTTCATACATATGAAATTATTGGGAGGTAGAAACCATTTTAGGCCATCACAAATAACAGGAAGCCCACAAATTTATCCAATATACACATACTGATATTCTAAATGACAAATTCTATTAAAAATATTTTTTTTTGCTCATTAAAACAGCTCTAATAGTGATAAAACTCAGGACAGACTCGAACAAATCAAGATATTCAGCGACACGGAGAATCACAAATTATCAAGGACAACGCAGACAATGGGATCACTATACAATACGAGATAATAGCTAATGCATGTGATAGATCGCGTATGAGACGGGGCCAGGTTGAATACGCCACATTATATATAGTGCACAGCATATACAACAATACAAGAGAGCTGCTAATGATGATGTTTAATCCAAGGACAATGGTAATGACATTGAGCGGGTCACTAATTGTTGAGCTGGTCAAGAACCGACTCGGACAGTTTAGTGTGGAAACCATACTGGATGGGTCTCCTGACAGTCATATAATTATATCACAGCAATTTAACACTTTACTTCTTCTCCAGATCATTCACAGCTGGTAAGTGCTGAACCGTTAATGGGATGGACAAATTGAAGGATCGATGGACAGATGGATGGCTGGACACATATCTCCTGACGATAATTATACTGATTGGTAATGAGATGGAGATACCCATTGTAATTATCAAACATTAATGGATGGAATGATGAGTGGTGGTGTTAGGTGGGCAGTAGGTATAGTCGATAGATGGATGGAAAAGTGGGTGGATGGTTGGGTGAGTGGGTGAATGGGTTACATGGATGGATGAATGGATGGATGGATGGATGGATGGATGGATGGAAAGGTGGGTGGATGGATGAATGGATGGATGGATGGATGGATGGGTGGGTGGATGGGTGGATGGATGGATGGATGGATGAGTGATTGGGTGGGTGGGTAGATAAATGGAAGAATTTAGATGGATGGATGGATTTGTGGGTAGGTGGATGGATGGATGGATGGATGGATGAGCAGATGGATGAGCAGATGGATGGATGGATGGATGGATGAGTGGATGGATGAATTGGATGGATGGATGGATCGATGGATGGATGAATGAATGGATAGGATGAGTGAATAGAAAAATGGACAGATGGGATGAGTGGATGAACAGATGGATGGATGGATGGATGGATGGATGGAAGGACAGCTGGGTGGTTGATTGAGTGGTTGGCTGAATGGATGAATAGACAGATGGGTATATTGACTATATGTCAAAATTATCAAATGTTTGACATCCAATGGCCGATGATTAATAAATCAATGTGCTTTAATGATGTCATTAAACAAAACAAACTTTTTTAAGTTTAAAGGAATATATTATTCACTATAATTATTCACTGTATTGAAGCCTTCAATGACAACCTACAATCTATCTCTATTAATCTCATTGAGAGATATGAACTTCTGTTGTTGTTGCCGATATCACTGGTTCAACAAGGAGAGACAAGGACTGGGATGTGGAGGTGGACAGTGAAAGAAGTTGAAAGATAGCAAGAGCTGCCAGACTGGGAAGAAATGAGATGGAATTCAAAGGAGAAAAAGGAAAGGGGGCAATGAGATAAATATATATACAGTATAACCTCGATTTACCGCCCCCCGATTTAACGCCAACCTCTCGTATCGCCAACTTTCTTCCAAGTACCGTTTGTTTTCTTGGTTAATTCCCTCTATTTAGTGCCACCCTCGCTATCCGCCATCCGCCAAACATCTTTTTGAACAAAATGCATTTTAGATGTTACAGTCCCCTCGATTATATCGCCCGTGCTCCAATTAGCTGTAATCAAGCGGCTCGACAGGAGTACATTGGCCGTAATTAAGCTCTACAGGAGTTGTTACTTTTCGTATTGTTTAATGATTGACTGTGTTACAGTTAGTTGTCAGTGCAGTGATTCCGCAGTTCAAAGAAGTAGCGGTACCAGACAAAAAACCGGTTTGATGATCACGTGACAATAAGGGATTTGATCGGTGCATTTGATCGGGCCATTCTGGGTAAATGCGTAACATCAGTTGTTTTAGTCCTAATCAAGTATGACCCGCGTTTAATAAATAAAGAAACATCCTTTTTAACTGTTATTGTGTGTAAGCTGTGTAAGCTGATGAGTTAGTTGCAAAGCTCAAAGTGAATAAAGAATTGAAAATTGAAAAGCTTTTTTAAGAGCAGGGCCTCTATGCGAGTTTCAACTCAGCATTTGGGATAAATATCATGGTACCGATCAGGCATTTCATTGCAGTAAAATGGATTCTAAACGCAAACGTGTCCTATTAGACCGGAAGAAGTTTCCTCAGCGGTATGTGCGCGAGACGCGATCAAAACAGTTCTTCGGTTTATAGAAGGTAATCCACATTCAGTTGAGTCCGATGTAAATTCGATGATTTCTTTCCAAACAAGAGTGAACGAGTTAATTCTTCTGAGCACACAGCAGAAAAATATTCTGGACTTTTTTAAAAAGGATTGACTTTGACACTGTGCTAATCAAATTTACTGTACTTTTTACCGTTTCACCGTACTTGTTTACGTTTTTATATTTCCAATGTTCATTGCTGATTGACAAATTAAAATTAATGTTTAACTTGTTACCTTGTTTTTTCTGTTTTTGTTTATTGTCGTTTTAAACAAACTGTGACATTTAATACATGCAGATGTATTAAATGGAAAATATGTTTGGTGGCGCATCCTTGGCACCCTCACTTTAACGCCAACTCGATATAACGCCAAAATCACATAGGTACCACAGTAGGCGGTAAATCAAGGGTATACTGTATATATACAGTGTTCTCGCTGGGTGAAAATTAAAGGAGGGCGCCGCTCAGCACCACACCCTTCAAAAAAATACCCAATAAACGAAAAGCAAAAAAAAAAAAAAAAGGGGGGGGGGGGGGGGGGGAGTTTGGTTACCATATTGTTGTGTGTTGGTAGACTTTGTGAAAAGACATACTCCTTATTTTGCCTACAAAAAGATTTATACATACGAAATACAAGCAGACTCATCTTTTAACTGAACCGAAGATGATATCGGTCTGACATTCTCTCGTCTTTTAACTGAACCGACAATGATATCGGTCTGACATTCACGGGCAGTTCCGGTTTTGCTGAATCGATCAAAGTTTTAATATTATTATTTTTAATAAAGATTTCAAGACATACGGAAAACAATAAAGATGTTTGTAATGTAATCCCCTAATGTCGGATACATTTTTTTTTTTTTCCATCTTCATCGAATGAATCGATCGCTGTGATAAAATATTATCGCCAGCTGATAAAAAGTAGTTTCGTTTTTGTAAAGGCGGTGTATATATTATTTGGCACTCAAGATAAATGATTTTAATGATAAACACTACCACTTCCGTTGTTTTTATAAGCATTCATATCTCCCCAAAATGAAAAGTTTACAATATTTTATAAAGAACTGCTGAATAAACAGAATGACAGAAATGACAGAAAGTAAAAATCATCAGTTACAAAGAATTATATCTGCAATTGAGGACAAAATATCAGACAATAGTTAGTGGGAAAAAAAGACATAATGTCCATTCTGATCACGTGACAAATTTGGCGCCAAATAAGTGAGGGTTTTTTCAATCAGAGATTGCCGAATCCATAAAAAATAAAAATGTTTTCATTACTCAAATAAAATATAACTTTTATTGTGTCTATTAAACATACAAATGGATACAGATATGGGACAAAATAGAGGCTGTTAAAATACTGTTAAATTACATTACGGTAACTGTCGTAAATGTGTTGTCAATTCCTTTTTCGTACACAACGCAGATTGTTTCCTTTGATGTCCAGTGTGCAGACTGATCATTGTTTTTTATGTGGGAAAAAGTGTGCATTTAGAAATAGCGGAGATAGGTGCTGGAAAATAAAAATACAGGAGGGCGGAGAACGTGAAAGGAGGACGGAGAACGTGAAAGGAGGGCGGAGAACGTGAAAGGAGGGCGGGCCACCTCACTTAAATGGAGCAGTGAGAACACTGATATATATACATGTATATATATATATATATCATGTCATCAGATTTACACGTGTTGAAGTGTGGTCATGAAATACTCCATTATTTTCAAACACCCGAGTAGTTCTCTGATTGTCACTTAATCCACAGCTGTCAAATGTTTAAACACCGACATGTTTAAAAAATACTAAGACATAGCATGATACAAGACTACCGTAATATCATGTCTGTGATTTTCTTCAACAATGATCACAACACAGCCAACTCAAGAGATGCTCACTGGCCAACACAGAAAAACACAGAAGAAGAAGACTGTGAGATTCATCCTGGCAGCAAACATCTCCCTGTGCTATTATTACAAGAAGGAACGAACAGAAGAAGAAGAAGACGACTGTGAGATTCATCCTGGCAGCAAACATCTCCCTGTGCTATCATTACAAGAAGGAACGAACAGGAGAAGAAGAAGAAGACTGTGAGATTCATCCTGGCAGCAAACATCTCCCTGTGCTATCATTACAAGAAGGAACGAACAGAAGAAGAAGACTGTGAGATTCATCCTGGCAGCAAACATCTCCCTGTGCTATCATTACAAGAAGGAACGAACAGGAGAAGAAGACTGTGAGATTCATCCTGGCAGCAAACATCTCCCTGTGATATCATTACAAGAAGGAACGAACAGAAGAAGAAGAAGAAGACTGTGAGATTCATCCTGGCAGCAAACATCTTCCTGTGCTATCATTACAAGAAGGAACGAACAGGAGAAGAAGAAGAAGACTGTGAGATTCATCCTGGCAGCAAACATCTCCCTGTGCTATCATTACAAGAAGGAACGAACAGAAGAAGAAGAAGACTGTGAGATTCATCCTGGCAGCAAACATCTCCCTGTGATATCATTACAAGAATGAACGAACAGAAGAAGAAGACTGTGAGATTCATCCTGGCAGCAAACATCTCCCTGTGATATCATTACAAGAATGAACGAACAGGAGAAGAAGACTGTGAGATTCATCCTGGTAGCAAACATCTCCCTGTGATATCATTACAAGAAGGAATGAACAGAAGAAGAAGACTGTGAGATTCATCCTGGCAGCAAACATCTCCCTGTGATATCATTACAAGAAGGGACGAACAGAAGAAGAAGACTGTGAGATTCATCCTGGTAGCAAACATCTCCCTGTGATATCATTACAAGAATGAACGAACAGAAGAAGAAGACTGTGAGATTCATTCTGGCAGCAAACATCTCCCTGTGATATCATTACAAGAATGAACGAACAGAAGAAGAAGACTGTGAGATTCATTCTGGCAGCAAACATCTCCCTGTGCTATCATTACATGAAGGAACGAAAAGAAGAAGACTGTGAGATTCATCCTGGCAGCAAACATCTCCCTGTGATATCATTACAAGAATGAACGAACAGAAGAAGAAGACTGTGAGATTCATCCTGGCAGCAAACATCTCCCTGTGATATCATTACAAGAATGAACGAACAGAAGAAGAAGACTGTGAGATTCATCCTGGCAGCAAACATCTCCCTGTGCTATCATTACAAGAATGAACGAACAGAAGAAGAAGACTGTGAGATTCATTCTGGCAGCAAACATCTCCCTGTGCTATCATAACAAGAAGGAACGAACAGAAGAAGAAGAAGAAGACTGTGAGATTCATCCTGGCAGCAAACATCTCCCTGTGATATCATTACAAGAATGAACGAACAGAAGAAGAAGACTGTGAGATTCATCCTGGCAGCAAACATCTCCCTGTGATATCATTACAAGAATGAACGAACAGAAGAAGAAGACTGTGAGATTCATCCTGGCAGCAAACATCTCCCTGTGCTATCATTACAAGAATGAACGAACAGAAGAAGAAGACTGTGTGAGATTCATTCTGGCAGCAAACATCTCCCTGTGCTATCATAACAAGAAGGAACGAACAGAAGAAGAAGAAGAAGACTGTGAGATTCATCCTGGCAGTAAACATCTCCCTGTGATATCATTACAAGAATGAACGAACAGAAGAAGAAGACTGTGAGATTCATCCTGGCAGTAAACATCTCCCTGTGATATCATTACAAGAATGAACGAACAGAAGAAGAAGACTGTGAGATTCATCCTGGTAGCAAACATCTCCGTGCTATCATTACAAGAAGGAACGAACAGGAGAAGAAGAAGAAGACTGTGAGATTCATCCTGGTAGCAAACATCTCCCTGTGCTATCATTACAAGAAGGAACGAACAGAAGAAGAAGAAGAAGACTGTGAGATTCATCCTGGCAGCAAACATCTCCCTGTGATGTCATTACAAGAAGGAACGAACAGGAGAAGAAGACTAAAATTATTCTATTTTTAATTTTTTTATTTATTTAATGACACAACTAGAGCACATTGGGGCAGGATTTAGCTCTGTTGGTTGAGTGCTCACCTGAGGTGCTTGCATCACAGGATCGGACCACCTCAGTGGATCCATTCAGCTGATTGTTTTTTCTTCATATTCCAACCAGTGCACCACAACTGGTCAAAAGTCATGGTATGTACTTTCTTGTCAGTGGGGAAGTGCATATAAAGACCCATTGTTGCTAATGGAAAAAAATAGCGGGTTTCCTGTGATGACCATGTGTCAGAATGACTAAATATTTGACATCCAACAGCCGATGATTAATAAATCAATGTGCTCTAGTAGTACACGTGTCATCAAACAAAACAAACGTTCCATTCGCTTATGATTAATTAATCAATGTGCTCTAATGGTGTCGTTACAGAACAAATGTAAACTTGTATACGTCATACGTGATTTGGTTAGGCTGAGATGTGATGTATCAAAGATTGTTGTATGACAACTGTCAATATGTAATACACCTCAATACATAGTGGACTTTAATTAATACATTGACTATTGTAATAATGTTTTTTTTTATTTAACACAGTGTATAATAACACACTGTTCACTACAATATATTGTTCACCATAACACATTGTTCACCATAACACATTGTTCACTGTAATATATTGTTCACAGGAACACATTACTGACTAATATATTGTTTACAGGAACACACTGTTCACTGTAATATATTGTTCACAGTAACACATTACTGACTGTATGATATTGTTCACCCTAACACATTATTCAAAGTAATATATTATTCACCATAACACATCATTGACTGTAATATATTGCTCACAGTAACACATTATTCAGTGTAACATATTGTTCACAGAAATACTTTACTGACTGTAATATATTGCTCATAGTAACACATTATTCAGTGTAACATATTGTTCACAGAAATACTTTACTGACTGTAATATATTGCTCACAGTAACACATTATTCAGTGTAACATATTGTTCACAGAAATAATTTACTGACTGTAATATATTGTTCTTGTAGCAATTATTCAGAAAGAAAGAAATGTTTTATTTAACGACGCACTCAACACATTTTATTTACGGTTATATGGCGTCAGACATATGGTTAAGGACCACACAGATTTTGAAAGGAAACCCGCTGTCGCCACTACATGGGCTACTCTTCCGATTAGCAGCAAGGGATCTTTTATTTGCGCTTCCCACAGACAGGATAGCACAAACCATGTCCTTTGTTGAACCAGTTATGGATCACTGGTCGGTGCAAGTGGTTTACACCTACCCATTGAGCCTTGCAGAGCACTGACTCAGGGTTTGGAGTCGGTATCTGGATTAAAAATCCCATGCCTCGACTGGGATCCGAACCCAGTACCTACCAGCCTGTAGACCGATGGCCTGCCACGACGCCACCGAGGCCGGTCAATTATTCAGTGTAATATATCATTCACCGTAACACATTATTGACTGTAATATATTGTTCACTGTAACAAATTATTCACTTTAATATATTATTCACAGTACCACACTGTTCACTATAATATATTGTTCACAGTAACACATTATTGACTGTAATATATCATTCATAGGAACACATGTTCACTGTAACACAATGTTCACTAATACATTGTTCATAGTAACACCTTGATCACTGTAAATATATTGTTCACAGTAACACATTGTTTGCTGTAATATATTGTTTACAATAACATGTTGTTCACTGTAACACATTGTTCACAGTAACACATTGTTTACTAATATATTGTTCACAGTAACACATTGATTACTGTAAATATATTGTTTACAATAACATGTTGTTCACTGTAAATATATTGTTCAATAATATATTGTTCACAGTACACATTGACTATTGTTCACTGTAATATATTGTTCACCACAACATTATTCAATTTAATATATTGTTCAGTAATATATTGCTCACAGTAACACATTATTGACTAATACATTGTTAACAGTAACACATTATTGACTAATACATTGTTCACAGTGACACATTGTTCACTGTAATATATTGGTCACTGTAACATTATTCAATTTAATATATTGTTAACTGTATATCAATCACCATGCTTAACACACACTATTGCCTAATTTTACAGGTGAGCTGTGCAGGTAATTGGCCCGATGCCAGTCAGCGCGAGGTCTCTAATTTATAACTCATTCAGGTGTGACGTGATGTCCGCTTCATTTATCTCTACAGGTGGGCTGGCCGGATGGCCTGCTCCGGCCTTGACGAGATTGACCCAACGCTTGTTAAAGTGTCATGAACAATCTCACAATCTTTGTCTGTGATTGCCAGAGTTTGTTTGAAAATAACAGATCGTAAACACTGTGGCAGTTTGTCAGCGTGGCCAATTAGTGATTGAGTAAATTAGATATGGTTAAAATAGCTGAAATACCAGGAAATTAATGCAGGGATTGATCAAATTAATGGATGGGTGGGTGGATGGATGGATGGATGGATGGATGGATGGATGGATGGATGGATGGATGGGTGGATGGATGGGCTGGTGGGAGGTTGGATGGATGGATGGATAGATGGATGGATGGATGGGCTAGTGGAAGGTTGGATGGATGGATGGATGGATGGATGGGCTGGTGGGAGGTTGGATGGATGGATGGATGGATGGATGGGCTAGTGGAAGGTTGGATGGATAGATGGATGGATAAATGGATGGATGGGCTGGTGGGAGCTTAGATGGATGGATGGATGGATGGATGGATGAGTGGGTTGGTTGGTGGATGAATGGATGAGTGGGTTGGTTGGTGGATGGATGGATGGGTTGGGTGTGGGAGTTTGTTTGAATGGATGGATGGATGGATAGATTAATGGAGTAATGGATTGGTTTTGAGTCAATGAAATGATGGATGGATGGATGGATGGATGGACAGATGAATGGATGAAAGGACAGATGAATGAAAGGATGAATGGATGAAAAGACACCTTGAATTTACAACTGGTGAATAATGGTGTCCTATAGAAATGATTCTGTTTTAGACAAGACTCCAAAAAACAAACCAGACCACCCCCACTAAGGCATCTTATAGAGAACTTAAAGAGCTTGTTATGGGAAATTGTGTGTTATACCAGCAGAGTCTTTACTAACACGCCAGGATGTTTTCTAAACACAGATACAGTGGGTAACCCGAGATGACAGGTGCATGCAAAGCAGTGGGAACATGGCCACTATCACCAGATATCACCCAGTGTCTTATCTACAGTGTTTTATCGCCAGTCGTAGGAAAATAAATCAAAGACAAACACAAAAATATAAACAGGAATGTGGTATGCTGCTGTTGGGAAAGAGATGGGCAGTTTTATCAGTGTCTTTAAAGTGAGCCATTAGGTTGGATTGGGTTGGATTTAGATCAATCTAATTAAAATTAGCTCCACTATTACATGTGGATCTAACAGCAGCCAGTTGGAGCTCAATGTCCACCAATCAAAACCTTGTTTGCAGAATCATGCCCGTGATTTAAAAATAATTTGAAAACATTCCGAATTATCCTGAGGGTATACGACATGTTTAAGTGATATATGAAAAAGACTGTGATCTTTACTTCCACTGGCCAAGTTGTGTATGGTGTGTGAAATATTGGTAAGAGATAAACCAATGATCTGCATATAAGTGATATATGAAAAAGACTGTGATCTTTACTTCCACTGGCCAAGTTGTGTATGGTGTGTGAAATATTGGTAAGAGATAAACCAATGATCTGCATATAAGTGATATATGAAAAAGACTGTGATCTTTACTGGCCTTGGCCAAGTTGTGTATGGTGTGTGAAATATTGGTAAGAGATAAACCAATGATCTGCCATATAAGTGATATATGAAAAAGACTGTGATCTTTACTTCCACTGGCCAAGTTGTGTATGGTGTGTGAAATATTGGTAAGAGATAAACCAATGATCTGCATATAAGTGATATATGAAAAAGACTGTGATCTTTACTTCCACTGGCCAAGTTGTGTATGGTGTGTGAAATATTGGTAAGAGATAAACCAATGATCTGCATATAAGTGATATATGAAAAAGACTGTGATCTTTACTTCCACTGGCCAAGTTGTGTATGGTGTGTGAAATATTGGTAAGAGATAAACCAATGATCTGCATATAAGTGATATATGAAAAAGACTGTGATCTTTACTTCCACTGGCCAAGTTGTGTATGGTGTGTGAAATATTGGTAAGAGATAAACCAATGATCTGCATATAAGTGATATATGAAAAAGACTGTGATCTTTACTTCCACTGGCCAAGAAATATTGACAAAATGCATGAGATAGACCATAAGTGATATATGAAAAAGACTGTGATCTTTACTTCCACTGGCCAAGTTGTGTATGTGTGTGAAATATTGGTAAGAGATAAACCAATGATCTCCATATAAGTGATATATGAAAAAGACATGCCGTGGGTGTATGGTGTGTGAAATATTGGTAAGAGATAAACCAATGATCTGCATATAAGTGATATATGAAAAAGACTGTGATCTTTACTTCCACTGGCCAAGTTGTGTATGGTGTGTGAAATATTGGTAAGAGATAAACCAATGATCTGCATATAAGTGATATATGAAAAAGACTGTGATCTTTACTTCCACTGGCCAAGTTGTGTATGGTGTGTGAAATATTGGTAAGAGATAAACCAATGATCTGCATATAAGTGATATATGAAAAAGACTGTGATCTTTACTTCCACTGGCCAAGTTGTGTATGGTGTGTGAAATATTGGTAAGAGATAAACCAATGATCTCCATATAAGTGATATATGAAAAAGACTGTGATCTTTACTTCCACTGGCCAAGTTGTGTATGGTGTGTGAAATATTGGTAAGAGATAAACCAATGATCTGCATATAAGTGATATATGAAAAAGACTGTGATCTTTACTTCCACTGGCCAAGTTGTGTATGGTGTGTGAAATATTGGTAAGAGATAAACCAATGATCTCCATATAAGTGATATATGAAAAAGACTGTGATCTTTACTTCCACTGGCCAAGTTGTGTATGGTGTGTGAAATATTGGTAAGAGATAAACCAATGATCTGCATATAAGTGATATATGAAAAAGACTGTGATCTTTACTTCCACTGGCCAAGTTGTGTATGGTGTGTGAAATATTGGTAAGAGATAAACCAATGATCTCCATATAAGTGATATATGAAAAAGACTGTGATCTTTACTTCCACTGGCCAAGTTGTGTATGGTGTGTGAAATATTGGTAAGAGATAAACCAATGATCTGCATATAAGTGATATATGAAAAAGACTGTGATCTTTACTTCCACTGGCCAAGTTGTGTATGGTGTGTGAAATATTGGTAAGAGATAAACCAATGATCTCCATATAAGTGATATATGAAAAAGACTGTGATCTTTACTTCCACTGGCCAAGTTGTGTATGGTGTGTGAAATATTGGTAAGAGATAAACCAATGATCTGCATATAAGTGATATATGAAAAAGACTGTGATCTTTACTTCCACTGGCCAAGTTGTGTATGGTGTGTGAAATATTGGTAAGAGATAAACCAATGATCTGCATATAAGTGATATATGAAAAAGACTGTGATCTTTACTTCCACTGGCCAAGTTGTGTATGGTGTGTGAAATATTGGTAAGAGATAAACCAATGATCTCCATATAAGTGATATATGAAAAAGACTGTGATCTTTACTTCCACTGGCCAAGTTGTGTATGGTGTGTGAAATATTGGTAAGAGATAAACCAATGATCTGCATATAAGTGATATATGAAAAAGACTGTGATCTTTACTTCCACTGGCCAAGTTGTGTATGGTGTGTGAAATATTGGTAAGAGATAAACCAATGATCTCCATATAAGTGATATATGAAAAAGACTGTGATCTTTACTTCCACTGGCCAAGTTGTGTATGGTGTGTGAAATATTGGTAAGAGATAAACCAATGATCTGCATATAAGTGATATATGAAAAAGACTGTGATCTTTACTTCCACTGGCCAAGTTGTGTATGGTGTGTGAAATATTGGTAAGAGATAAACCAATGATCTCCATATAAGTGATATATGAAAAAGACTGTGATCTTTACTTCCACTGGCCAAGTTGTGTATGGTGTGTGAAATATTGGTAAGAGATAAACCAATGATCTGCATATAAGTGATATATGAAAAAGACTGTGATCTTTACTTCCACTGGCCAAGTTGTGTATGGTGTGTGAAATATTGGTAAGAGATAAACCAATGATCTCCATATAAGTGATATATGAAAAAGACTGTGATCTTTACTTCCACTGGCCAAGTTGTGTATGGTGTGTGAAATATTGGTAAGAGATAAACCAATGATCTCCATATAAGTGATATATGAAAAAGACTGTGATCTTTACTTCCACTGGCCAAGTTGTGTATGGTGTGTGAAATATTGGTAAGAGATAAACCAATGATCTCCATATAAGTGATATATGAAAAAGACTGTGATCTTTACTTCCACTGGCCAAGTTGTGTATGGTGTGTGAAATATTGGTAAGAGATAAACCAATGATCTCCATATAAGTGATATATGAAAAAGACTGTGATCTTTACTTCCACTGGCCAAGTTGTGTATGGTGTGTGAAATATTGGTAAGAGATAAACCAATGATCTGCATATAAGTGATATATGAAAAAGACTGTGATCTTTACTTCCACTGGCCAAGTTGTGTATGGTGTGTGAAATATTGGTAAGAGATAAACCAATGATCTGCATATAAGTGATATATGAAAAAGACTGTGATCTTTACTTCCACTGGCCAAGTTGTGTATGGTGTGTGAAATATTGGTAAGAGATAAACCAATGATCTCCATATAAGTGATATATGAAAAAGACTGTGATCTTTACTTCCACTGGCCAAGTTGTGTATGGTGTGTGAAATATTGGTAAGAGATAAACCAATGATCTCCATATAAGTGATATATGAAAAAGACTGTGATCTTTACTTCCACTGGCCAAGTTGTGTATGGTGTGTGAAATATTGGTAAGAGATAAACCAATGATCTCCATATAAGTGATATATGAAAAAGACTGTGATCTTTACTTCCACTGGCCAAGTTGTGTATGGTGTGTGAAATATTGGTAAGAGATAAACCAATGATCTCCATATAAGTGATATATGAAAAAGACTGTGATCTTTACTTCCACTGGCCAAGTTGTGTATGGTGTGTGAAATATTGGTAAGAGATAAACCAATGATCTGCATATAAGTGATATATGAAAAAGACTGTGATCTTTACTTCCACTGGCCAAGTTGTGTATGGTGTGTGAAATATTGGTAAGAGATAAACCAATGATCTGCATATAAGTGATATATGAAAAAGACTGTGATCTTTACTTCCACTGGCCAAGTTGTGTATGGTGTGTGAAATATTGGTAAGAGATAAACCAATGATCTCCATATAAGTGATATATGAAAAAGACTGTGATCTTTACTTCCACTGGCCAAGTTGTGTATGGTGTGTGAAATATTGGTAAGAGATAAACCAATGATCTGCATATAAGTGATATATGAAAAAGACTGTGATCTTTACTTCCACTGGCCAAGTTGTGTATGGTGTGTGAAATATTGGTAAGAGATAAACCAATGATCTGCATATAAGTGATATATGAAAAAGACTGTGATCTTTACTTCCACTGGCCAAGTTGTGTATGGTGTGTGAAATATTGGTAAGAGATAAACCAATGATCTCCATATAAGTGATATATGAAAAAGACTGTGATCTTTACTTCCACTGGCCAAGTTGTGTATGGTGTGTGAAATATTGGTAAGAGATAAACCAATGATCTGCATATAAGTGATATATGAAAAAGACTGTGATCTTTACTTCCACTGGCCAAGTTGTGTATGGTGTGTGAAATATTGGTAAGAGATAAACCAATGATCTCCATATAAGTGATATATGAAAAAGACTGTGATCTTTACTTCCACTGGCCAAGTTGTGTATGGTGTGTGAAATATTGGTAAGAGATAAACCAATGATCTGCATATAAGTGATATATGAAAAAGACTGTGATCTTTACTTCCACTGGCCAAGTTGTGTATGGTGTGTGAAATATTGGTAAGAGATAAACCAATGATCTCCATATAAGTGATATATGAAAAAGACTGTGATCTTTACTTCCACTGGCCAAGTTGTGTATGGTGTGTGAAATATTGGTAAGAGATAAACCAATGATCTCCATATAAGTGATATATGAAAAAGACTGTGATCTTTACTTCCACTGGCCAAGTTGTGTATGGTGTGTGAAATATTGGTAAGAGATAAACCAATGATCTCCATATAAGTGATATATGAAAAAGACTGTGATCTTTACTTCCACTGGCCAAGTTGTGTATGGTGTGTGAAATATTGGTAAGAGATAAACCAATGATCTCCATATAAGTGATATATGAAAAAGACTGTGATCTTTACTTCCACTGGCCAAGTTGTGTATGGTGTGTGAAATATTGGTAAGAGATAAACCAATGATCTGCATATAAGTGATATATGAAAAAGACTGTGATCTTTACTTCCACTGGCCAAGTTGTGTATGGTGTGTGAAATATTGGTAAGAGATAAACCAATGATCTCCATATAAGTGATATATGAAAAAGACTGTGATCTTTACTTCCACTGGCCAAGTTGTGTATGGTGTGTGAAATATTGGTAAGAGATAAACCAATGATCTCCATATAAGTGATATATGAAAAAGACTGTGATCTTTACTTCCACTGGCCAAGTTGTGTATGGTGTGTGAAATATTGGTAAGAGATAAACCAATGATCTCCATATAAGTGATATATGAAAAAGACTGTGATCTTTACTTCCACTGGCCAAGTTGTGTATGGTGTGTGAAATATTGGTAAGAGATAAACCAATGATCTCCATATAAGTGATATATGAAAAAGACTGTGATCTTTACTTCCACTGGCCAAGTTGTGTATGGTGTGTGAAATATTGGTAAGAGATAAACCAATGATCTCCATATAAGTGATATATGAAAAAGACCGTGATCTTTACTTCCACTGGCCAAGTTGTGTATGGTGTGTGAAATATTGGTAAGAGATAAACCAATGATCTGCATATAAGTGATATATGAAAAAGACTGTGATCTTTACTTCCACTGGCCAAGTTGTGTATGGTGTGTGAAATATTGGTAAGAGATAAACCAATGATCTCCATATAAGTGATATATGAAAAAGACTGTGATCTTTACTTCCACTGGCCAAGTTGTGTATGGTGTGTGAAATATTGGTAAGAGATAAACCAATGATCTCCATATAAGTGATATATGAAAAAGACCGTGATCTTTACTTCCACTGGCCAAGTTGTGTATGGTGTGTGAAATATTGGTAAGAGATAAACCAATGATCTCCATATAAGTGATATATGAAAAAGACTGTGATCTTTACTTCCACTGGCCAAGTTGTGTATGGTGTGTGAAATATTGGTAAGAGATAAACCAATGATCTCCATATAAGTGATATATGAAAAAGACTGTGATCTTTACTTCCACTGGCCAAGTTGTGTATGGTGTGTGAAATATTGGTAAGAGATAAACCAATGATCTCCATATAAGTGATATATGAAAAAGACTGTGATCTTTACTTCCACTGGCCAAGTTGTGTATGGTGTGTGAAATATTGGTAAGAGATAAACCAATGATCTCCATATAAGTGATATATGAAAAAGACTGTGATCTTTACTTCCCCTGGCCATGTTGTGTATGGGGTGTGAAATATCTCCATATAAGTGATATATGAAAAAAGACCATGATCTTTACTTCCCCTGGCCATACTGTGTATTGGCAAGACATAATAAAGTGGCACGGCCAAGGGAAATGTCTTACTACACTGACTAATGAATGTCAAGTTGAAGTACATATCTCATGCCAGACACTCCTGGACTTGAAGAGACATGGAACTCTTTCTTCATCTCAACACCGACACTTTACCCTGACAGCTTGTAGTTTATTACTGGTAGCACTGGCCTGTGGCTCAAAGATCTCCTCCGTTCATGTCTGTGGTGAAAATGTTAGCCTGCTTCTCAAGACCAGTAAATAATAAAATACATATGTGTAATTTAGTAGATTCAGTGGCAAGTTGGACAGGAGATGCTAATTCCAATAGTCAGGCAGTTTGGATCCAGATCTGAGAATAACGTGGATATTCAGGATTAATGTACAAATCTTTTTTCCCATTTTCTTAAGTTTGTTTGTTTTGTTTAAAGGCATACTGTCACAGATTTAAGGACCTTATTTCTTTAAAAATGGATAATAAATAGAAATTACATTAATTGTTGGAAACTAAATCTATAGCTATTGCATCACCTTAACTGAACCATGATGGAGTGAAATCCATGTCAACCATCTTGGTAATTTTAGTTTTTGAATTATGGATCATTGCCATAATTCAATTATTTTTACAGAATATCATTAATAAATGGAGTATGGTGGTTATAAAAATGGTTGAATAAAGTACATTTAGGGACAAATCAAATTATATTTTACTCTGGTAATACTTTGTTAGACCATTAAATAAGTCAGTGGTCTGTGACAATATGCCTTTAAGGACACCACAAGAACACATTGATTTATTAATCATCAGCTATTGTATGTCAAACATTTGGTCATTTTGATGTCTAGTTTTAGATAGCATTGGGCTATTTCTCTTTCCAACCAGTGCTCCACAACTGGTGTAACAAAGGTCTTGGTAGCCTGTGAATTAAGTGGTGATGCCATATAACTAAGTAAAATGTGTTGAGTGTGTCGTTAAATAAAACATCTCCTTCCTTCCAATGTCTTGGTTATTATCAAGCTACACTGATCTTCCATCTACACGGTAAGTTTCGCCCAGCCTGCCGTGGAATACATTATGACATTTCTCAGTGATCTGTTTACCACCCATCAAGAATTATTCCTCGACGCAGCGTTTTTTTTATATCATGTTTGATCCTTTGTAAATTACATGGTGCGATTTACTCTTAAAACCGTTAACTGATGTGTCTGTCTTATAATGGCATGATGTTGTCTTAAAGATGCACTCTCTGTTATTTAAAGACTGTTACTATGCAGAATGTTTCGTTTTAAAGCTGTATTCTCTGTTATTTAAAGACTGTTACTATGCAGAATGTTTTATCTTCAAGCTGCTTTCTCAATTATTTAAAGACTGTTACTATGCAGAATGTTTTAACTTCAAGCTGCATTCTCAGTTATTTAAAGACTGTTACTATGTAGAATGTTTCAACTTAAAGCTGCATTCTCTGTTATTTAAAGACTGTTACAATGCAGAATGTTTTAACTTAAAGCTGCCTTTTGTTATTTAAAGACTGTTACTATGCAGAATGTTTTCTTTTAAATCTGCATTTTCTGTTATTTAAAGACTTACTATGCAGAATGTTTTATTTTAAAGCTGCATTCTGTTATTTGAAGACTGTTACTATGCAGAATGTTTTCTTTTAAAACTGCATTCTCTGTTATATAAAGACTGTTACTATGCAGAATGTTTTAACTTAAAGCTGCATTCTCTGTTATTTAAAGACTGTTACTATGCAGAATGTTTTCTTTTAAAGCTGCATTCTCTGTTATTTAAAGACTGTTACAATGCAGAATGTTTTAACTTAAAGCTGCATTCTTTGTTATTTAAAGACTGTTATTATGCAGAATGTTTTCTTTTAAATCTGCATTCTCTGTTATTTAAAGACTGTTACTATGCAGCATGTTTTGTTTTAAAGCTGCATTCTCTGTTATTTAAAGACTGTTACTATGCAGAATGTTTTTTTTTAAAGCTGCATTCTCTGTTATTTAAAGACTGTTACAATGTAGAATGTTTTAACTTATAGCTGCATTCTCTGTTATTTAAAGACTGTTACTATGCAGAATGTTTTGTTTTAAAGCTGCATTCTCTGTTATTTAAAGACTGTTACTATGCAGAATGTTTTAACTTAAAGCTGCATTCTCTGTTATTTAAAGACTGTTACAATGTAGAATGTTTTAACTTATAGCTGCATTCTCTGTTATTTAAAGACTGTTACTATGCAGCATGTTTTGTTTTAAAGCTGCATTCTCTGTTATTTAAAGACTGTTACTATGCAGAATGTTTTAACTTAAAGCTGTATTCTCTGTTATTTAAAGACTGTTACTATGCAGAATGTTTTTTTTTAAAGCTGCATTCTCTGTTATTTAAAGACTGTTACAATGCAGAATGTTTTAACTTAAAGCTGCATTCTTTGTTATTTAAAGACTGTTATTATGCAGAATGTTTTCTTTTAAATCTGCATTCTCTGTTATTTAAAGACTGTTACTATGCAGCATGTTTTGTTTTAAAGCTGCATTCTCTGTTATTTAAAGACTGTTACTATGCAGAATGTTTTCTTTTAAAGCTGCATTCTCTGTTATTTAAAGACTGTTACTATGCAGCATGTTTTGTTTTAAAGCTGCATTCTCTGTTATTTAAAGACTGTTACAATGTAGAATGTTTTAACTTATAGCTGCATTCTCTGTTATTTAAAGACTGTTACTATGCAGAATGTTTTCTTTTAAAGCTGCATTCTCTGTTATTTGAAGACTGTTACTATGCAGAATGTTTTAACTTAAAGCTGCATTCTTTGTTATTTAAAGACTGTTACTATGCAGAATGTTTTCTTTTAAAGCTGCATTCTCTGTTATTTGAAGACTTTTACTATGCAGAATGTTTTCTTTTAAAACTGCATTCTCTGTTATATAAAGACTGTTACTATGCAGAATGTTTTAACTTAAAGCTGCATTCTTTGTTATTTAAAGACTGTTACTATGCAGAATGTTTTCTTTTAAAGCTGCATTCTCTGTTATTTAAAGACTGTTACTATGCAGAATGTTTTCTTTTAAAACTGAATTCTCTGTTATTTAAAGACTGTTACTATGCAGAATGTTTTAACTTAAAGTTACATTCTCTGTTATTTAAAGACTGTTACTATGCAGGATGTTTCGTTTTAAAGCTGTATTCTCTGTTATTTAAAGACTGTTACTATGCAGAATGTTTTAACCTAAAGCTGCATTCTCTGTTATTTAAAGACTGTTACTATGCAGAATGTTTTCTTTTAAAGCTGTATTCTCTGTTATTTAAAGACTGTTACTATGCAGAATGTTTCGTTTTAAAGCTGTATTCTCTGTCATTTAAAGACAGTTACTATGCAGAATGTTTTCTTTTAAAGCTGCATTCTCTGTTATTTAAAGACTGTTACTATGCAGGATGTTTCCTTTTAAAGCTGCATTCTCTGTTATTTAAAGACTGTTACTATGCAGGATGTTTCGTTTTAAAGCTGCATTCTCTGTTATTTAAAGACTGTTACTATGCAGAATGTTTTAACTTAAAGTTACATTCTCTGTTATTTAAAGACTGTTACTATGCAGAATGTTTCGTTTTAAAGCTGCATTCTCTGTTATTTAAAGACTATTATTATGCAGAATGTTTTAACTTAAAGCTGCATTCTCTGTTATTTAAAGACTGTTACTATGCAGCATGTTTTGTTTTAAAGCTGCATTCTCTGTTATTTAAAGACTGTTACTATGCAGAATGTTTTAACTTAAAAGCTGCATTCTCTGTTATTTAAATACTGTTACTATTCAGAATGTTTCGTTTTAAAGCTGCATTCTCTGTTATTTAAAGACTGTTACTATGCAGAATGTTTTGTCTTAAAGTTGCATTCTCTATTATTTAAAGACTGTTACTATGCAGGATGTTACGTTTTAAAGCCACACACACTGTTAAAATTTAACTCTTACTATGCAGAATGTTTCGTCTTAAAGTTGCATTCTCTGTTATTTAGCAACTATTATTATGCAGGGCCACACTTTATGAAGTTGCATAGCTACCTTATGCACTTAGTGCCAAGATCGCTTCGTAAAAACTGGGACCAGGATGTTATGATGTGCCTTAAAGCTGCACTCTCTGTTACATACTAGTAACTTCTGTTACTATGTTGAATGTTAAGATGTTCCTTAAAGCCACACTGTTATTTAACAACTGTTACTATGTAGAATGTTATGATGGTGTATGAAATGTGAACTCTCTGTAACTATTACTATCATAAACTAAGTGAATGAAGCATCCATCTTTGAATAATAAAACATACCTAAGTCATAATATCCATCATTTAATACATTTTAAAAATAATAATAAAGTTTGTTTTGTTTAACGACACCACTAGAGCACATTAATCATCGACTATTGGTATGTTAAACAGTTGGTAATGCTAACATGTAGTCTAATAATAAAAATAAAATCAGTTCATTTTTAAAAACAAATCATAATTTCATTAATCTACAAGGTATGAGTTGTAACAATTGGAGCTAAACATAATTTTGTTTTTTAAATGACATGACAAGGAGATTATTTTATTTATTTTATTTCCTATAGCAACCAAAATCTCCACCTCAGTGATCCAGTGAGACCTGTATTTTTTCTTGGGGGGGTGGGGGGGTGGGGGGCATGACTTAGCCCAGTGGTAAAGTGCTTGCTTGATGCGCGGTCGGTCTGGGATCGATCCCCATCAGTGAGCCCATTGGGCTATTTCTTGTTCTAGCCAATGCACCACGACTGGTATATCAAAAGTCGTGGTATGTACTACCCTGTCTGTGGGATGGTGCATATAAAAGATCCCTTGCTGCTAATCAAAAAAGAGAAATAAATAAATATAAATAAACGTTTTATTTAACGACGCACTCAACACATTTTATTTACGGTTATTAAAAAAGAGTAGCCCATGAAGTGGCGACAGCTGGTTTCCTCTCTCAATATCTGTGTGGTCCTTAACCATATGTCCGACGCCATATAATCATAAACACAATGTTTTGAGTGCGTTGTTAAATAAAACATTTCTTTCGTTTTTCTCTGACGTTGATAAGGAAGATAAAATGGTGGAGTGAGTTCACTGCTCAGAGATAAACAGTTGCTGGGTGTGGTAATCTGTACGTTTAACCTCAGATAATCTCCAACGTCAAGCAGTCTTCTATTAGTTGTGGCAGGACAAAGCCCAGTGGTACAGTGCTCGCTTGATGCGTGGTTGGTCTCGGATCGATCCCCGTCGGTGGGCCCATTGGTTTATTTCTCGTTGTAGCTAGTGCACCACGACTGGTACATCAAAGGTCTTGGTATATGTGTTATTCTGTCTGTAGCCAGTGCACCACGACTGGTACATCAAAGGTCTTGGTATATGTGCTATCCCGACGCACGATATAATCATAAACACAATGGTTCTTGGTATATGTGCTATCCTGTCTGTAGCCAGTACACGACTGGTAAAACATTTCTTTCTAGTGCACCACGACTGGTTTCTATGTGCTATCCTGTCTGTAGCCAGTGCACCACGACTGGTGGACATCAACGGTCTTGGTATATGTGCTATTCTGTCTGTAGCCAGTGCACCACGACTGGTACATCAAGTGGTATATGTGCTATCCTGTCACTGCTCAGTAGCCAGTGCACCACGAAACAGTTGCTGGGTGTGGTAATCTGTACGTTTAACCTCAGATGCACCACGACTGGTACATCCAACGTCAAGCAGTCTTCTATGCTATTCTGTCTGTGGCAGGACAAAGCCCAGTGGTACAGTGCCAGCTTGATGTGCTATCCTGTCTGTAGCCAGTGCAACACGACTGGTACCTCAAAGGTCTTGAATCAATCGCCATCAGTGGGCCCATTGGTTTATTTCTCGTTGTAGCCAGTGCACCACGACTGGTACATCAAAGGTCTTGGTATATGTGCTATCCTGTCTGTAGCCAGTGCACCACGACTGGTACATCAAAGGTCTTGGTATATGTGCTATCCTGTCTGTAGCCAGTGCACCACGACTGGTACATCAAAGGTCTTGGTATATGTGCTATCCTGTCTGTAGCCAGTGCACCACGACTGGTACATCAAAGGTCTTGGTATATGTGCTATCCTGTCTGTAGCCAGTGCACCACGACTGGTACATCAAAGGTCTTGGTATATGTGCTATTCTGTCTGTAGCCAGTGCAACATGACTGGTACATCAAAGGTCTTGGTATATGTGCTATTCTGTCTGTGGGATGGTGCATATAAAAGATCCCTTGCTGCTAATGGAAAAACAGTGGGTTTCCTCTCTGACTATTTGTCAAAATTACCAAATGTTTGACATCCACAGCTGATGATTAATAATCAATGTGTCAGTGCATCAGGACTGGTATATCAAAGGTTGTGGTATGTGCTATCCTGTCTGTGGGATGGTGCATATAAAAGATTCCTTGCTACAAATTGAAAAATGCATCAGGTTTCCTCTCTAACTCTTTGTCAAGAGTTACCAAATGTTTGACATCCATAGCTGATGATTTAGTAATCAATGTGCCAGTGCATCACGACTGGTATATCAAAGGTTGTGGTATGTGCTATCCTGTCTGTGGGATGGTGCATATAAAAGATCCCTTGCTACTAATTGAAAAATGCATCAGGTTTCCTCTCTAACTCTTTGTCAAAAGTTACCAAATGTTTGACATCCATAGCTGATGATTTAATAATCAATGTGCTCTAGTAGTGTCGATAAACAAAACAAACTTTATTTTTCAAGCAATCTTCCATTAATAGCAAGAGATCTTTTATATGCAGGACAGGACAGCACATACCACAACCTTTGATACACCAGTCGCAATGCACAGGCTGGAACAAGAAATAGCACAATAGGCCCACTGACTGAGGATCGATCCCAGACCTACTGTGCATCAAGCGAGCACTTTACCACTGGGCTACGTCCCGCAAACATATTAAACTGAGATGGTTGAAAGTTTATTTGTTTAATGACACCACTAGAGCACATTAATTTATCACTGGCTATTGGATGTTAAACATTTACTAATTGTGACAGGCAGTCATAAGAGAAAAACTGCTGTATTTTCCCATCTTTTATATTCACTTTCCCACAGACAGAATAGCACATACAATGTACCTGTTAAATATAATATTTCTATTTCCCACAGACAGAATAGCACATACAATGTACCTGTTAAATATAATATTTCTATTTCCCACAGACAGAATAGCACATACAATGTATCTGTTAAATATAATATTTCTATTTCCCACAGACAGAATAGCACATACAATGTACCTGTTAAATATAATATTTCTATTTCCCACAGACAGAATAGCACATACAATGTACCTGTTAAATATAATATTTCTATTTCCTCAAGACATTATTTTTTGCACCAAAGTCAAATTTAAATTAAATTTTTTTTTTTAAATTACACCCCCCCCCCACCCCCCACTACAAAAAAAAACTACAACAAATACGGTATTTTATAATTAACTTTTTATTTTAAATAAATTAAAAAATTTTTTTAGTTTTTCTCACTCAAAATAGATTTATTTGTGAAATTTAAAGTAGCTATTCCCATTTTTTTCATAGGCAAAACTGAGAAAGTCTTAATAACTTATTTAAAACAATTTTTTTTTTCAATTTTAATAATGAAAATTAAAATTCCTATTTTTCTCACACCAGTGAAAAAAAAAAAAAAAAAATTCAACCAGGGTGAAAATTAAATTAGCTATTCCCTTCTTTTTTTTTCACACGTAAAAATTAACAAAACAATGAAGACCGTAGTAACTTAAATATTCTTCAGTTTATTTTCTATTTTAATTATAAAAATAAAGACTCCAATATTTCTCACACAACATTCTTATTACCAGTAAATTCTTTTTTTCCAACCAGAGTGAAATTTAAAGCATCTATTTCCCCCTTTTTTTCACACGCCAAACTGACAAAACTAAGAGTTCTTAATAGCAGGACTTTAATAGCTGCCATAATTTATAGAAAAAACACTTTTAACATGGATCCAAATTGCATGCAGGTTGCGGCTCCAAGCAGCGTAAACAAGCGGGCAGAAATAATTGGTGTAAATTGGCTCAGTTGAGCTAAAAGGGAAGAAACACCAGTGAGTTGGGATTCTTCTCACAAACAGCGAAAGCCTCTCTCTCTGTCTGAGGAGGAAAGCCAATTAAAACAGCTTTAATGGGTGACTTGGGGTCAGGCGTCAGAACGCGTCAAGAACAGATAACGAAAGGATTTCGACAGGTGAAGGCAATTTGAAATTTTGACAGTTACACACTTTATACAGGGCTTGTCAGTTAAAGGTCCATTCTCATCTCTCTCTCCATCATTTTACAGGGCTTGTGAGTTAAAAGTCCATTCTCATCTCTCTTGCTCTGTCGTTTTACAGGGCTTGTCAGTTAAAGGTCCATTCTCATCTTACTCTCCATCATTTTACAGGGCTTGTCAGTTAACGGTCCATTCTCATCTCACTTTCCATCATTTTACAGGGCTTGTCAGTTAAAGGTCCATTCAAATCTCTCTCCATCATTTTACAGGGCTTGTCAATTAAAGGTCCATTCTCATCTAACTCTCCGTCATTTTACAGGGCTTGTCAGTTAAAGGTCCATTCTCATCTCACTCTCCGTCATTTTACAGGGCTTGTCAGTTAACGGTCCATTCTCATCTCACTCTCAGTCATTTTACAGGGCTTGTCAGTTAAAGGTCCATTCTCATCTCAATCTCCGTCATTTTACAGGGCTTGTCAGTTAACGGTCCATTCTCATCTCATTCTTAGTCAATTTACAAGGCTTGTCAGTTAAAGGTCCATTCTCATCTCACTCTGTCATTTTACAGGGCTTGTCAGTTAAAGGTCCATTCTCATCTCACTCTCCGTCATTTTACAGGGCTTATAAGTTAAAGGTCCATTCTCATCTCACTCTCCATCATTTTACAGGGCTTGTCAGTTAAAGTTCCATTCTCATCTCATTCTCTGTCATTTTAACATCATTTTAAAAAAAAGATGAAGTTTTTTTTGTTTAACGACACCACTAGAGTACATTGAGTTATTAATCATCGGCTACTGGATGTCAAACATTAAGTAATTTTGGCATATTGTCTTAGAGGAAACCATCACATTTTTCCATTAGCAGCAATGGATCATTTATATATACTTTCCCACAGACAGGTCAGCACATTCCACGGCCTTTGATATACCAGTTGTGGGTTACTGGTTGGGACTGGAAAAACCTCAATCACTACTAGAGCACATTGATTTATTAATCATCGGCTACTGGATGTAATACCAAGGAATCTTTTATATGCACCATCCCACAGACAGGATAGCACATACTATGAGCTTTGAAACACAAGCCGCGATGCACTGGCTGGAACAAGAAATAGCCTAATGGGGATGGATCCCAGTGTAAAAATAGAATATTACATCTGTATCCATTGGATACCATTTATCTTACAACTTGTTTAAAAGAAGAAAAAGGAAATGTTTTATTTAACAACAAACTCAACATATTTTATTTACGGTTATATGGTGTTGGACATATGGTTAAGGATCACACAGATATTGAGAGGAAATCTACTGTCGCCACTTCATGGGCTACTCTTTTCGATTAGCAGCAAGGGATCTTATATATGCACCATCCCATAGACAGGGTAGCACATACCACAGCCTTTGATGTACCAGTCGTGGTGCACTGGCTGGTGCGAGAAATAGCCCAATGGGCCAACTGACGGGGATCGATCCCAAACCGACCGTGTATCAAGCCAACGCTTTACCACTGGGCTACGTCTTTCCCCATTTGTTTAAAAAGTATCCAACTCAATTATACTCATTCAATACATTTTGTAACAACTTATAAAATAAATGGTATTTAATGGTCACTCAGAGTTGGGAGGGGGGGGGGGAGCAGTCCTCCCTGCCCCATCCCCCACTTCCACTTTTTATGTGATTTTTTTGAGTAGCCAGTAAGATTGGGGGGGGCAATGCTCTCTACCCTTCCCGATCTAGTCTTCAGTTTTTATTTCATTTCATTTCAACTTATTCTGGGCCGTCTGTCCAGGACAGTGAGTTAGTTGTTAGTTGGTTAGTGGTTAGGTTGTAGTGAGAGAGAAGAGGGTGTAGTGGCCTTACACCCCATTGAGCCCTTAAGAACTCACTGGGTCAGAGCTGCGAACCCGGACCTACCAGCCTGTAGTCCGATGGCCTAACCACTGCGCCACCGAGGCCGGTCCAGTTTTTATGTGCTTTTCTGAGTAGCCAGTAAAATTTATTTCTATATGTGATTGACAAAGAATACAGCTTCTGTTAAATTAGTTTCCTATTTCACCAATTATCATCAGTCTATCAGAGCATTTAGTTCTTCTTGTAAGTCGTATTTAGTTTGGCACACGCTCATCGTAAATCATTAAATTCAAAGAAATAATTGGACTCAGGAATTTAATAATCTAAGAATAGCACAGGTACTCTTCAGTATTTCCTGCAAAACCTTCTTCTTCTTTTTTGTCAAATGGAGCACTTAATAAAGATTAACCAACAACTAAAACAAAAAAAGCTTGTTTTATGTTAACGACGTCACTAGAGCACATTGATTTTTTATCTTATCATCGGCTATTGGACGTCAAACATGTGGTCATTCTGACACTGTTTTTTAGAGGAAACCCGCTGTCGCCACATAGGTTACTCTTTATGGCAGGCAGAAAGGAATCTTTTATTTGCGCTTCCCACAGGCAGGATAGCACAAACCATAGCCATTGCTGAACCAGTCATGGATCACTGGTTGGTGCAAGTGGTTTACACCTACCCATTGAGCCTTGCGGAGCACTCACTCAGGGTTTGGAGTTGGTATCTGGATTAAAAGTCCCATGCCTCGACTGGGATCCGAACCCAGTACCTATCAGCCTGTAGACCGATGGCCTAACTACGACACCACCGAGGCCGGTACAACTAAAACATGGCTGTTTGTTGTTTTAATTGTCTAAAGTCTTTGTTAATTTTCAAAATAAATTGTGTTCCTCGACTTACATGAAAGGTTATTTTAATTAATATTGTTAAACATATCATACTGAAATAAAATGAAAAAGAAAAAGAGTAAAAGACATTTTTATCATTTCTATAACACCATATAACCGTAAATAAAATGTGTTCCTTCCTTCTAAAACAGTTTTCCTGTTTATTTTATTTTAAAATTAAAGTTATTCAATGTTTCCGAAAACCGCTGTTTTAGGCCCATGGTTCAGTGCCCCATTTCCCAATTTGTGAACCGCCGTTCATTTTTTTTTTTTGTTTTTTTTAAATGGTACATTTATAAACATTTCCACACATTGCTGGCAATCCCAATGACCTGTAAAATATTTGGCCAATCACAGCATTCGATTCCTGACACATTTGTATGGGCAATAGGTGCCGTTCAAATCCTGCACAGAACCCGCAAATTTCTTGCCGGGACCATATAAATTGTAACCTTCCAAAATAGGGACTGACCTCAGTGATTAATCCGCAGTGAGAATAAACATTTTAAGCATGTTCCTGAACTACAATGTACGCAAACTACTTTACACTTTTTTTTCTTTTTTTTTTAAATAAATCTTTGCAGATGTTATTTTTTCACTTTCAGTACAAAAAAAAAAAATAATAATAATAATAATAACTAGTTAAATAATTCACTATTATATAATTATTATGTACATGTACTTGAGCTTGCTTATTATTATTTTTTTTAATCAGTGATAGCTTTTTATGTAGCTTGTGTTGAATTAAATAATCAACAGTAGGCCTATATATTATGTATTTGTGCTTATGTCGAGTAATCCATACTTCAAATATATATATATATATTTATACTTCTCATCAAAGATTTGACATCATCAAAGTAATAATAAACAGTACAGAAATCTGTCGTGACATATATCTTTCTTTTAGACTTCTATAATGTGTACATGACATAGTCACACCCATATGCATCTAAAGACAACTGACCGGCCTCGGTGGCGTCGTGGCAGGCCATCGGTCTACAGGCTGGTAGGTACTGGGTTCGGATCCCAGTCGAGGCATGGGATTTTTAAACCAGATACCGACTCCAAACCTTGAGCGAGTGCTCCGCAAGGCTCAATGGGTAGGTGTAAACCACTTGCACTGACCAGTGATCCATAACTGGTTCAGCAAAGGCCATGGTTTGTGCTATCCTGCCTGTGGGAAGCGCAAATAAAAGATCCCATGCTGCTAATCGGAAGAGTAGCCCATGTAGTGGCGACAGCGGGTTTCCTCTCAAAATCTGTGTGGTCCTTAACCATATGTCTGACGCCATATAACCGTAAACAAAATGTGTTGAGTGCGTCGTTAAATAAAACATTTCTTTCTAAAGACAACTGAATTAAAAAAATTACTGGAGAGACTATCCCTAGCATTCTCGTCCCCAAATTATTTTGCCAACTCTCTGAACTCAAATCCTGGGGGACACAATGCCCAAGTATTCCAGACCCAACACGCTATAACATGGCAATTTTAGTTTTCTAGTCAAGATATAATTTTATATTTACAATTATTTTACAAATGACTATTAAAAATAAGATGTCTTGCTCTTAAAATATTTCATAAAAATGTATGTATGATAACTGGCGTATGTGTACTACTTGTAAAACATACTGTGAATAAATCGAACCGTGGACCAAAAATCTAAAACAGATCCGAAAGTAAATAACCCGAACCGTTCCATCCCTTGTCCCCACTAGAGAACATTGCTTTACGACTCATTGGCTACTGGATATCAAACATTTGGTAATTTTGACATATAGTCTTAGAGAGGAAACCTGATACATTTTTCCATCAGCAGCAAGGGATCTTTTATATGCACCATCCTACAGACAGGACAGCACATACCACGACCTTTGAAATACCAGTCGTGGTGCACTAGCTGGGACAAGAAATAGCTAAATGGATCCACGGACAGGGATCGATCCTGGACCAACCGCACATCAAGCAAACCCACTCCTGTTCGTTTCACGTGAAGCCAAACTGGAATTATATATTACCGGTATTGACAAAATAATAACAATAACAAAAAAAGACAAAAAAGAAATCGAACAAACATCTAACATGGAAGCCAGTACAGGCTGCGTAGAACCAAAGAAGAGAGTTCCGTGTCTAAGTTCGACGTGCACCGTCAAATATTTACGGAGTAAAAGCAGCTGTGGGTTTGATTGGTAGTAATATGTGACATTGATTATCTGTGCAAATACTATTATCCATTGACAATAAATAAATACACTTTTAATTGTTATACAGTTGTTATGCAGTATATACCAGAGGTTGAAACTAATGCGGGGTACCCCCCAAAATAGAACTGCAATTTTCAGCAAAAATTACGGTTGCTATTAAAAACATTAATTAAATCTCTTAAATGATATGTGACCCCCCATTTTCTTGCAGGTAGATTAGATGTGAGGTGCCACACTTTCTATTGCTGTACTTCCTGGATGTGTTGAAATGCTGCTTATATCAGTTTTATTAGTAAACGTTAACATTATCGGCAATAGGAATTGATTTGGTCTATTGGCACCTACAGGGTGTAGTGTGCTAAATTTACATTGTAAAAGACAATGTTTCAAAACAGTAACTATCACAAGTCTTTTTACACACTCCAATCCCTTTCGAGGCGAGACGTAGCCCAGTGGTACAGCGCTCACTTGATGCGCGGTCGGTCTGGGATCGTTCCCCGTCGGTGGACCCATTGGGCTATTTCTCGTTCCAGCCAGTGCACCACGACCGGTATATCAAAGGCCGTGGTATGTATTATCCTGTCTGTTGGATAGTGCATATAAAAGATCCCTAGCTGCTAATCAAAAAGAGTAGCCCATGAAGTGGTGACAGCGGATTTCCTCTCTCAATATCTGTGTGACACCATATAACCGTAAATAAAATGTGTTGAGTGCGTCGTTGAATAAAACATTTTCTTCCTTCCTTCTACAAACTCCAATCCCTTTCCTCCTCTACTCATTAACTAACCTACTTTAAATTCAACTTAACAAAAAAAAAAAAAAAAAAAAAAAAAAACGCACATCAAAACTCCCATCAACTGCTCCCTCCACCCCCAACCCCCCCCCCCCCCCCCCCCCCCCCCCCGCCAATTAATGGGAGCTAGTAACAGGTGCTTCAAACTTTTACATTTATTAGCTCAATTTTATCCTCAAGTTGGCTGGATCGGTCTAATTTTCCGCATCAAAGGCTGCCTGATGCAGTAATAACAGTATAGGGTATTTTATGCTAAAACACTCCCCAGTAACAGCAGAGCGTGGGGCTCGTGTTTCCCCGTTTAATTAATGTGGAGGAGCGTGGCTATCCGATATCAATGGCCGGTCTCTCTTCACCCGTGCTGTGGGCAGTGATGTCCTGCCGGACAGCCACGGGTGGACGCAGGTGTCACAGGTGAGTCGGGTGACCAGGTCAGTGGGAAACAAATATAAAGGAAAGGAATGTTTGTTTAATGACACCTCAGCACATTTTAAACTATGGCTATTTCTAAAAGAAAGGAAAGTTTGTTTAACGACACCTCAGCACATTTTAAACTATGGCTATTTCTAAAAGAAAGGAACGTTTGTTTATCAACACCTCAGCACATTTTAAACTATGACTATTTTGAAAGGAAAAGAATGTTTGTTTATCAACACCTCAGCACATTTTAAACTACGGCTATTTTGAAATGAAAGGAATGTTTGTTTATCAACACCTCAGCACATTTTAAACTACGGCTATTTTGAAAGGAAAGGAAGACGATGTTATAGATGGCTAAATGAATAGGTAGATAAGATGACTGGCTGGCTGGATAAATGGATGGATGGATGGATGAATTGATATATGGATGGATGGATGAATGGATGGATGTATGGATAGATGGGGCCAGTATTATACTATCTAAACCACCTGTTCCATCTTTTTTTTAAATAATATCCAGCTGCCTATAGTTAGCCACCAGCTAGGACTGGTAAAATAGGGGTATCACACTGCAAAGCACCACCGATCACCAAACACCCACAGGCAGGACTGCAAAACACAAGCCCGATCGGTTTCAGTGTCTTTCAACAAGGTCACGCTCACTCACCCGCAAAAGCAGAAGAAATGCTTGATCCACCCCTTGTATCATGCTAAGTAGTCACCCGCTGAGAGGAGGAGTCCACAACCATTGAATCGGGACAGCACGCTCCGGCGCCATTTTCATGTTAATGACGGCGTCATTAAAACTGTTTTTACGACGCGTCTTCTGTATTAGCAGCATGCTGAGACTTTTAGTAGTGTGGTGGTGGGTGAGTGGAGGGGAGGGGGGAGGTATCATTGGGAAGCACTGATGCATTAAGAGAATAGAAATTTGAATAAACAGGACTCTTTGTATTCTGTCACTTAAGACTATTTGGGGGAAAAAAAATGTTTATGCTGGTAAAATAGTGATCTTTACATAATAGGAATTAATGATATGTTGGATGGATGGATGGATGGATGGATGGATGGATGGATGGATGGATGAATGGATGGATGAATGAATGAATGGATGGGAGAATGAACAAGTGTGTGAATAGATGAATGGATGATGAATGGATGAATAAATGGGAGGATAGATGGATGAATGGATAGACAGATGATAGACGGATGAATGGATAGACAGATGGATGAATGGATACAGATGGATGAATGGATAGATAGATGGATGAATGGATAGACAGATGGATGAATGGATAGATGGATGAATGGATAGATAGATGGATGAATAGATAGACAGATGGATAAATGGGAGGGCGAGTGAGGTGGTATATGAATTGATAGATGGATGGATGAAGGATATACAGATGGATGAATGAATGGATAGACTAATGGATATATATGGGACAGTGAGTGAGGTGGCAGCTGAACTGATGGATGGACTGATGGGTGGATGCAGTTAATTGGCAGTTATTTATGACAAATAAAAGTAAAGTAGCCGAATATGGCTCTGTTAACCAAGATATTGCACCTGTAATGAAATATGTAGCGGATTTCCTCTGGTGACTACGAGTTAATAAAAGTAAAAGTAGCCGAATATGGCTCTGTTAACCAAGATATTGCACCCGTAATGAAATATGTAGCAGATTTCCTCTGATGACTACAAGTTAATAAAAGTAAAAGTAGCCGAATATGGCTCTGTTAACCAAGATATTGCACCCGTAATGAAATATGTAGCAGATTTCCTCTGGTGACTACGAGTTAATAAAAGTAAAAGTAGCCGAATATGGCTCTGTTAACCAAGATATTGCACCCGTAATGAAATATGTAGCGGATTTCCTCTGATGACTACGAGTTAATAATTACCAAATGTTTGACATCCAATAGCTGGTGATTAATAAATCAATGAGATCTAGTGGTGTCGTACTTGGGTACCTCAATTGTGACAGCTTGTGTGCAGTAACAGAAACACTGCTATCTCGCAGTCTATTAAAACAATAAATTATATAAGAAAGGCTGTGCATATCAACAGTATGCTTACAGACAGTCTGTAGAACATGTTTAATATTTGTTGTGAGAGCCACTGAGCAATTGTAAAAAACAGGGTTACTAAGGAAGGGTTTAAAAATACAAGCTACAGTGAAACCTCTCAAAACCAGACCCTCTGTAAACTGGAATTCCCCCCAAAACCAGACATTTTGCATGGTACGTGTTTTAAAATCAGTACAGAATTTAACCTCTGTAAACCAGATACCTCTTGAAACTGACCGGCCTCGGTGGCGTCGTGGTTAGGCCATCGGTCTACAGGCTGGTAGGTACTGGGTTCGGATCCCAGTCGAGGCATGGGATTTTTAATCCAGATACCGACTCCAAACCCTGAGTGAGTGCTCTGTAAGGCTCAATGGGTAGGTGTAAACCACTTGCACCGACCAGTGATCCATAACTGGTTCAACAAAAGCCATGGTTTGTGCTATCCTGCCTGTGGGAAGTGCAAATAAAAGATCCCTTGCTGCTAATCGGAAGAGTAGCCCATGTAGTGGCGACAGCGGGTTTCCTCTCAAAATCTGTGTGGTCCTTAACCATATGTCTGACGCCATATAACCGTAAATAAAATGTGTTGAGTGCGTCGTTAAATAAAACATTCCTTTCTTTCTATACAGTGAAACTCCTTTAACTGGACACCCTTGGGATCAAGTAAAAAGTGTCCAGTTTCAAGAGGTATCCAGTTTAGAGGTTCTTTTCTTCACACACAGTAGAATCTCATTGGCTCGAACACCCAACGGTCGAATCTACCAGTATTCTCGAACCAAGAACAATGTCCTGATTTTTTTTTTCTATTACCCTTTCATTTTGGTGCTGATTGGTCGAATACCCCTGGGGTCGAACAGAAGCTTTCTCTCAAACCAGTTTATTGGTCCGAACTGTAAAATTAAACATATTTAGCTTGAACGACTAAGTCTATCTGAAGAAATACACAAAATTATTTATGTAAAAAAAATTCATCGACCCTTTCACGTCAGTCACAAAGTAAATTATTATAAATTCGGAAGTGGAACAAATTAATCCTAGATCACATGCCAGCTTATCATGTTGTTTATTTAGCATCTATCGGTAATTATCTTTCTAGTACAGACAATTGTACTACGATAATCGTTATGTGAATGAACCTCGCATGTAACACCAATCAATTGGTGAGGCTAGGCAGGCCTCGCTGGTTTACTTTAATAATTTTAATTGCTACTCTACGTATGAGTGTCGGCATTTTTTGTTTTTAACTTGAAATACAGGAGAGATCAATGTAATGTAGCGATTGCCAACAATAACAGGTAAAGGGCCTCTGCCTGTGCTTCATGCACTTTCATTTTTTCTCAACGTTGTCAATATGTCGCAAAAGATGCTACAAGAGCATAATAAAGAACAATTTTTTAGATTAATAAATATTTATAAATACAGACTACCAGTGTGTTTGTTATTTGTTTATTTAATGGTGATAAATAATAGTTACAAGTATGTATCTCATCCGACATTTGACGGGGACTTCGTTACTCATGAGTCCACCCAAGCCGGCTTTTACAGAAATATGTGAGGTTGTCTGATTGATTTTTGTGTTACAGAAGCACCCGACAACGGCCGAATGCATGGACCGAACTACCCGATGGGTCGAACAGACTTTGGTGCACCGACCGTGTTCGAACCAATGAAAAGGCTACTATGAAAAACGTCCAGTTTTGAGGGAATTTCAGTTTACAGAGGGTCCAGTTTGGATAGGAAATAAAGAAAGAAATGTTTTATTTAACGACGCACTCAACACATTTTAATAGGGTTCACTGTATAAACATTCACTCATGCCCCCTCCCCAACCACCCTAGAAAACTGGATCAAGGCACTTCACGTCTAGGCATTTATTTTATACCTTTGATTGACTGGGGTGGGATCTAGCCCAGTGGTAATGAGCTCACCTGATGAGCAGTCAGTCTAGGATCGATCCCCATCGGTGGCCCAATGGGTTATTTCTTGTCCCAGCCAGTGCTCCACAACTGGTGTAATAAAGACCGTGGTATGTGCTAACCTGTCTGTGGGATGATGCATATAATAGATCCCTTGCTGCTATTTAATTAAAAAGAGTAACCCATGGAGTGGTGGCAGTGGGTTTCCCCTCTAATTATTTTTGTGGTTCATAACCGTATGTCCCACCCCATATAAGCATAATTAAAATGTAAGGGCTGCATTTAGTTCAGTCGGTTGAGTGCACCACAACTGGTCAAGAAAGGAAGGAAGGAAATGTTTTATTTAATGACGCACTCAACACATATTACTTATGGTTATATGGCATCAGACATATGGTTAAGGACCACACAGATATTGAGAGACAAAACCCGCTGTCGCTACTTCATGGGCTACTCTTTTCGATTAACAGCAAGGGATCTCTTATATGCACCATCCCACAGACAGGATAGTACATACCACAGCCTTTGTTACAACAGTTGTGGAACACTGGCTGGAATGAGAAATAGCCCAATGGGTCCATCGACAGGGATCGATGCTAGAGCGAACGTGCATCAAGCGAACACTTTACCACTGGGTTACGTGCCACCCTCACAACTGGTCAAAGGCCATGGTATGTGCTTTCCTGTCTGTGGGCTGGTGCATATAAAAGACCCCTTGCTGCTATTTAATCAAAAAGAGTAGCCCATGGAGTGCCTCCTGTTAACTCTGTGTCCATAACCATATGTCCAATACGACATAAACATAATTAAAATGTATTAAAGGGACATTCCTGAGTTTGCTACATTGTAAGATGTTTCCAACTAATAAAATATGTCTACGATTAAACTTACATATTAAACATATTTTCTGGTTTAAAATATCAGTGTCTGTATATTCAATGTGTTTCTGGTCATCATGATATTTGTAAGAAGCCCAAACTGGATTCTGTCTTCAAATAATTTCATACGTACCAAAAAATTATATTTTAGGAAATAAAATGAAAATTAACCTAGTACAAATATTAGAATGATCAGAAACACGTTTTAATACACAGCCACTAATATTTTATGCAGAAAAATATATTTGATATGTAATTACAATCGTCTAAAAAGGCTCTGTTAGTCGATAACATATTAAAAGTTGCAGCAAACTCAGGAATGTCCCTTTAAGTGCATTGTTAAATAATACACTTCTTTCTTTTAGGCCATGCTACATGTCCATGTATGTATGTGGTCTGTGAATGTAAAATGTCTGTCCTCTGCCTCACAATGAGGTAGTAACCCAATAAATCACTGATTTGTCAGCATTTTATCTGTATGGATTCAGAATATTACAAAAATAAAATATAAATTAGTGATAAATATTTAAAGACATTCTGGAACAAACTGATTAGCTCTTGGGTATCATTGCAGCATATTAAAAAAAAATAAGAAAAATGAAAAAACAAAATGTTAAAAGGGACAAAACAAACAAAACAATTTTTGTAAAAGAATATATACACCTGATTACTATTAGATGAATCTATTTTTAATACTCAGGAAAAAAATTAAATGGTAAAAAAAAAAATACTTGTGAAAAAACAACAATAACTGAATGGATTTTAAATATTCAATTTCTTTTTGGACAAAAAACCCAAAGAAAAACAAATTCTTATGAAAAATATATACAGTATAACTGATGACTCTTAGAAGAATGGTCTTCAATATTTAGAAAGATTTATGAAGAAAAAAATCCAAACCCTAAAAAACAATGCTTCTGAAAACAAATCTAACTAATGACTATTCGATGAATGGATCTTCAATATCCAGTGTTTTATCTGAAGACTCTTTGGATAAATCAACCTTCACCCATTGGAGCTTTAAACCACTTCTAACGGACTTGTGACTGACACCATCGTGGAAAGAAGAACAAGGATGACAAGAAGACAAAAGACCCGCCGTCGAAGCCTGACAGAGAATGTATTTGCTTTATCCTTCCCCGAGTCTCGAAGCCCACTAATGAAGCAAGGTGCTCCACGACCTTTTGTCACAAATAGGCATCAAGTACTTTCTCATTTACTGGATGAGAGGCCGGATTTGTAGTCGGAGAACTTATTAAGACCGGTTCCTGAAAGAGATCAGAACTCGATTGTCCAGACTGAAGAGGCGGGGGATTGTGTTTGAAGAGTCGTTTATCAAGACTAAACACAAAACTAGCCTACAGGTCAAAGGTTAAGTTGCCATACAGGTTTGTGATGGCTGCCACGACATGGGCTGAGCAGAGTCCCTTACAGACCCTGACACCATATAACCATAAATAAAGTGTGTTGAGTGCGTCGTTAAATAAAACATTTCCTTCCTTCCTTTACAGACCTCCCTGTTGAAAGGGAGTTATTATTTCATTTCAAGTTCATTTTCGTGCTTATATCCAATTAAGGTTCAAGCATGCTGTCCTGGGCTCACACCTCAGCTATCTGAGCTGTCTGTCCAGGACAGTGAGTTAGTTGTTAATTGTTAGTGGTTAGTGAGACAGAAGAGGGTGTAGTGGCCTTACACCTACCCATTGAGTCATTAAAACTCGCTCTGGGTAGGAGCCGGTACCGGGCTGCGAACCCAGTACCTACCAGCCTTATGTCTGATGGCTTAACCATGACACCACCGAGGCCTGTCTGTCTTGGTCTCTCTGTCTGTCTGTCTGTCTGTCTGTCTGTCTCTCTCTCTTGAGATGAGTTCAACAAGGAAAGTAATTTTTAGTCCCCTTTGCATAATAATTAAAACCATATCAAAGGATGTGGTATGTGCTATCCTGTCTGTGGGATGGTGCATATAAAAGATCCCTTGCTACTAATGGGGAGGAAATTAGGCAGGTTTCCTCTCAAAGACTATGTCAAAATTACTGATGTATGACATCCAATAGCCAATGTAGGAGGTTTCCTCTCTAAGACAATATGTCAGAATTACCAAATGTTTGACATCCAATAGCCGATGATTAATAAATCAATGTTCTCTAGTGGTTAAACAAAATGATTAAATTTCAACCCCTGCAATTATAGGGGTTGACAGTTAAATGGCTCTCTCCATAGTCTAAGAAAGAAATGTTTTATTTAACGACGCACTCAACACATTTTATTTAGGGTTATATGGTGTCAGACATATGGTTAAGGACCACACAGATTTTGAGAGAGGAAACCCGCTGTCGCCACTACATGGGCTACTCTTCCGATTAGCAGCAAGGGGTCTTTTATTTGTGCTTCCCACAGGCAGGATAGCACAAACCATGGCCTTTGTTGAACCAGTTATGGACCACTGGTCGGTGCAAGTGGTTTACAACTACCCATTGAGCCTTGAAGAGCACTCACTCAGGGTTTGGAGTCGGTATCTGGATTAAAAATCCCATGCCTCGACTGGGATCCGAACCCAGTACCTACCAGCCTGTAGACCGATGGCCTACCACGACGCCACCGAGGCCGGTCTCCATAGTCTAAGTAATGATGGTGGTGGCGTGGTTAAGCCATCGGACATAAGGCTGGTAGATACAGAGTTCACAGCCCGGTACCATCTTCCACCCAGAACGAGTTTTAAGATCACTACACCCTCACCTCTTTCTGACTAAGCACTAACCCTCTATTCTGGACAGACAGCTCAGATAGCTGAGGTGTGTGTGTGCCCAGGACAGTGTGCTTGAACCTTATTTGGATATAAGCATGAAAATAAATTGAAAAAAGAAGTAGTAACAAGAGCAATTAATAACTCTACTGAAATGTCCTTTGTTCTTCATGGGGGAGGTCTGCACTTAGCAAGACTGAACAAAAATACTAGCTTATAGGTCAAAGGTCAAGATGCCATACAGGTTTCTGATCCATGACATGGGGTGACCGTGCATGCTAATTGAGAATCAGAGAGTGAAATTGGTTTCGGGTAGACACATGTTCAATGTTGTATATGAGAGACAGAGAGGACATTCTTAAAGCACAGCAGTAGGTTACCATGATATACACACGGTACACCACAGGTGTGGATATGCAAATTTGGTTTTGTCTGCACGAGGACCATGCAGCTGTAAATGTGAAACTATTAATGAAACAAAACAAAAAAGGAATATTCAAGTAAAGACGAGGGGTACATATTATGATAATTAACTTGGTGTTTTGCGGGAGTGAAAAAAAGAAAGAAAGAAAGAAATGTTTTATTTAACAACGCACTCAATGCATTTTATTTAGTTATATGGAAGGAAGGAAATGGTTTATTTAACGATGCACTCAACACATTTTATTTACGGTTATATGGCGTCAGACATATTGTTGAGGAACACACAGATATTGAGAAAGGAAACCCGCTGTCGCCACTTCATGGGCTACTATTTTCGATTAGCAGCAAGGGATCTTTTATATGCACCATCCCACAAATAGGGTAGTAACATACCACGGCCTTTGATATACCAGTCGTGGTGCACTGGCTGGAACGAGAAATAGCCCAATGGGCCCACCGACGGGGATCGATCCTATGTCAACTGCACATCAAGCGAGCATCGTACCACTGGGGTGGGATGTAGTTCAGTGGTACAGCACTCGCTTGATGCACGGTCGGTCAACGATTGATCCCAGTCAGAGCACCCACTGGACTACTTCTTGTACACCATGACTGGTATATCAAAGGCCGTGGTATGTGTTATCCTGTCTGTGGGATGGTGCATATAAATAATCCCTTGCTACTAATGGAAAAATGTAACAGATTTCCTCTCTTAACACCAATGTCAAAATTACCAAATGTCTGACATCCAATAGCTGATTAATCATCGGCTATTGAATGTGAAACATTTGGTCATTTTGGCGTAGTCTCAGAGAAAAACTGCTACATTTTTCCAATTAGTAGCAAGGGATCATTTATATGGACTATCCCACAGACTGGATAACACATACCACAGCCTTAGATATACCAGTCATCATGCAACAGCCTAATGGGCCTACCGACAGGGATAGATCCCAAACCAACCACACATCAAGGGAGCGTTTTAACACTGGGCTATACCCCACCCATCTGTTTTTACCACTTCAGACTTTCCTCAAAGTACAGTTTGTTTTGTTTAACGACACCAATGGAGCACATTGGTTAATTAATCATCGGCTATTGGATGTCAAACATTTGGTAATTCTGACTCGTAGTCAACAGAGGAAACCTGCTACATTTTTTTTTCTAATGCAGCAAGGGATCTTTTATATGCACTTCCCAGACAGGATAGCACATACCATGTCTTTTAATATACCAGTCGTGGTGTTCCTCAAGGAGCCCTTCCCTTCCAATCAAGCCCGAAGGAACCACTTGAGGATGAAAATGAATGTGTTTTTTTCTGTCCTACCAGGACTTCTAGATTATGGTAGCCCCACTCCCATGTCTAGTGATATTCATGTTTGGGCTAGTAAATTACTACTATAACTAGCCCGACAGCTAGTGGAAAAAACCCTTGTCAAATGATGCTGCATTTAAGTCTTATTTTGTAAATATGAATATCCCGACCCCTCTTCCCACCCCCAATCTAAGGGTCTTTAAGCTCTATCTCCCTCTTTAGGTGACATATCTGATTATTACTATTAGTAAAATTGTATTTATTTATAGTAGGGCTAGTGAATTGTTAATCGTGGCTAGTAAATGTTTCAAATCACTGATCCCGTGGCTAGTGGATATTTATAAAATTCTAGAAGCTCTTGTCCTACTCTACAGAAATAAAATACAAAATATGGCTAGTGTCCCATCTACTAGACACTGTCCCATCTACTAGACACTGTCCCATCTACTAGACACTCTGCACCCTCTACTAGACACTCTGCACCCTCTACTAGACACTGCACCCTCTACTAGACACTCTGCACCCTCTACTAGACACTCTGCACCCTCTACTAGACACTCTGCACCCTCTACTAGACACTCTGCACCCTCTACTAGATACTGCCCCCCCCACACACACACCCCCACACCCACCTCACCCCTACTTCAGATATCATTCCTATAGGTCTGCCAATAGCAGTGTGAACTACTTCAGTTGTGACTTATGGTTCAATTAACAATGACCCTCAATTCTTAAGAACCCCATTAAAAACATTCAACTTTCCCCTCCCTTTCATCGACATAAAAAACCCAAAACCCCCAGAGTTCCGAGCCCACTGTTGTACCAACGCATTTTCCGTGTCAAGTGCCTGGCTTCCCAGCTTTCCCTACCCACCTCCAAGACAGACACCCGTCTTTGACAGAGTGTTAAGTATATTGACTTTAAATATTAGCCCAACAATGGCCGCCTGTCCACACACGTATCTTGTTACCACCTCCGTAAGCCAATATCCAGTCCCTTTGTCACACGCTATTACTGCAAGAGGTGGGACATGATATTCGGCAAATGGCGGGGCTGATGTACCTACCCTTAGATGTCAAAGTCAGCAATGTCATTACTTTCAAGTTTACAAGTGCCGGTGCTTTACTCATTTGGGAGGAAACATAGAACTATTGTGGGAATACATTTGGAAGATTAAAACAAATAGTTAGGTAATTTTAGTTAAAAGTGTACAAGTGGTGGTGCTTTACAGAGTTTGGAAGAAACATAGAACTATTGTGAGACTAAATTTGGAAAATTAAAACAAATAATTATGTAATCTGGGTAAAAGTGTTCAAGTACCATAGTAGTGCTTTTCACATCTCAAACTAGTTTTGGATGGCCACAACAAATAATTATGTAATCCGGTTAAAAGTTTTGATGGTACGAGAACATTTTACAATTAAGAGAAAATGTAGAACTATTGTGAAAATAAATTTCCAAGATCAAAACAAATAATTATGTCATATGGATAAATAAATGCTAGGTCAGTTTGATCAAATTTCAAACTGGTATAATTATTGGTGAGTATAATAACGTAATCTGGTTAAAGGTCTTGCCGGTTTGATCAAGGACTGTAACAGTTGATGGACTAAATTTTGACGGTCAAACAAATAATTATGTAATCTGGTTAAAAGTTGTGATGGTCTGTGAAAATTGCAATTTGCTTTTCACAATTAACAAGAAATATAGAATTAATTCAGAAATAAATTTAAAAGAACAAAACAAACAATGGATAAATGTTTGAGCAAATTTCAAATTTATAAGTATTGGTGCTTTTCACATTTTTGGAGGAAATGTAGAACTACACGTTTGGTGGGACTAATTTTGCAGGTCTAAAGAAATAATAATGTATTGTGGTTAAAAGGTTTTGCCGATTTTATAAAATTTCAAGTTTACAAGTACTAATGCTTTGCATAACTTTGGACGTAATTGATTGATTTGACTTAGTTGATGGAAAGGTAATTCCTTGCTGGAACCTTCTGGGATTGGGTACAGTGAGCTGGTAATCTTTTGTTTTCCATTGGTAGCAGAACGACCTTTTATATTTACCATCCCACAGACAGGATAGCAGATACCACAGTCTTTGATATACCAGTCGTGGTGCACTGGCTGAAACAAGAAATAGCCCAATGGGCCAACCGACGGGGATCAATCCCAGACCGTCCATGCCTAAGGCGAGCACTTTACCACTGTGCTATGTCCTATCAGGTATGCCATTCACCGACGTTATCAGGTATGCCAAGCACCGACGTTATCATGTATGCCATTCACCAACGTTATCAGGTATGCCATTCACCGACGTTATCAGGTATGCCAAGCACCGACGTTATCAGGTATGCCATTCACCGACGTTATCAGGTATGCCAAGCACCGACGTTATCAGGTATGCCATTCACCGACGTTATCAGGTATGCCAAGCACCGACGTTATCATGTATGCCATTCACCGACGTTATCAGGTATGCCATTCACCGAAGTTATCAGGTATGCCATTCACGGAAGTCGTCAGGTATGACATTCACTGACGTTGTGAGGTATGACACTCACTGAAGTTATCAGGTATGACATTCACTGATGTTTTTTTTTTACATGAACAAACTCGCTTTACTACAGCTGGACCAAAAGAATAGCACCTGTTGCAGTTGGAGAGACAAGGACTGGGATGTGGAGGTGGACAGCAAACTTTAAAAGATGGGGTGGGGTGAGGGGCATGGGCAGACACCTAAAAATAAAACAGTATAATGGGGGATTGATCCTGCATCCCAGTACATCTCAAACAAGGACTCTAACACAGAGCTATATTAACTTCTCCCATGTAACAAGAATTGTGTGAAGTATTTACACACAGGGAGTTGCAAGTGTGAGATTTTTGAAAGCCGTTTTCTTTTAAACGTCACAAGCTTTGGTCAGGTTCAAAGGCATACTGCTAAAGTGACTGACAAAAGCAGGTACAAGAGAAAATTAACTACAGATAGGTGTCAGAAGTAAAGTAATATCTGTGCTAATATTTGCAGTAGTAAACTTCGCCTAACATGCTTTAGCTGTATAAACCGTTGTCTTTTTCTCCTGTCGGTGGGCCCATTGGGCTATTTCTCGTTCCAGCCAGTGCACCATGACTGGTGTATCAAAGGTCGTGGTATGTGCTATCCTGTCTGTGGGATGGTGCATATAAAAGATCCCTTGCTACTGATGGAAAAATGTAACAGGTTTCCTCTCTATGAGTATATTTCAAAATTACCAAATGTGTGGCATCTAATAGCTTATAAATAAATAAATCAATGTGCTCTAGTGGTGTTGTTAAACAAAAAAACCTTTTTCTCCCTGTCCCAACCAGTGTCCCTTTGAATGGTATATCAAAAGCTGTGGGATGTGCTGTCCTGTATGTCGAAGCCCATCAGTGGACTCAATTCTCTGAGTGGGGTTTTCCCATCCCAACCACTGCACCATGACTGGTACATCAAATGTTGTGGAATGTGCTGTGCTGTCCATGGGAATCGATCCCAAACCGACCGTGCATAGAGCGAGCGCTGTACCACTGGGCTATTCCTCACCCCAGGAGAAATGACGTCGCTAATAAAAATTACGTCATTTACCAAATGTCATTTGGCAATCACCTGATTCAACTGATAGTGAATAAATGTTCGCATTCTTACGCGACATTAGTATCAATGAAGTTTACACAAACAATACTACAGGCGTATTTAAAACTAAACAAAACAAACTGAGACATTTACTGTTAAATCATGCATATAAATTTAATTATAAGATTTGACCGTAGTCTTCGAGAAGAAACCTGCTACATTTTTCTATTAGTAGCAAGGGATCTTTTATATGCACCATCCCACAGAAAGGATAGCACATACCACAGCCTTTGATTAATGGATGGATGGATGAGATGGATGGATGGATGGGTGGGTAGATGAATGAGATGAACAGATGAATGGATGAATAAACAGAGGGATGCAATGATAGATGGATAAGTGGATGAATAGATCAAGTCGACGGATGGATGAATGAATGAATGGATGGAAGATTGGGTGGGTGGATGGATGGATGAATGAATGAAGAATGAATGAACAAATGGATAGATGGATGGATGAGGTGGATGGATGGATGGATGGATGGATGGACAGATACGGTGGAAGGATGGATGGACGGATGGATGGATGGAATGCATATAAATCTTATTAATACAAAATTGTAAAATATGATGCAGAAAGAGATAATTCTATGGTATAGCTCAAATTCGTATCCACTGATTACATAATGAGGTGGCAGGTCACCGAAACACTCCGTCCTATTGCCAGTATGTGCAACACTAAACTGGGCCACTGCATTAAAATTAAAATAAATAAAAAGATTTAAATAAAACTCTTAAAACATTTCCACAATTTCTTTCCACTCTCTTGTTGTCGGATTTTTACCTCAGTCGACTTGAAAGAAAACAAAACACAGAGCAGGGAGGTGTCCAATGAAATAAACCTGGTATGCGGGAACCGTATTTATTTATATTAAAAGATGTCCGCAAGACATCAAATTCCGCTGACAATTCAAACTGAAGCAACCTTCGCGGAATTCACACCAGCATTCCGCGCCAGAACGAAGCCCAGCGTTGACCTACTTGTCTGTTATTTGTCGACATTACGCGCTGAACACGTCAGACAAGGGGAGACTATTGACTCAGGATTTGCAGGTTATTGTCACAGCCGATGCACTCCTCTCTTTGTATTTTAAATCCAGCAAGGACGTCATGGCGATGGCGAAAAGGCTGATCTAGTTTTCGTAAACATTTAATGGGTGTTAGAGTTAAAATAACTTTAATAAAGAATAATTTTTTACTGCAATTTATATCTTATTTACATGACAAAAACAAAAGAAGTAAAAGAATTAAGATTTGAAAGATTGTGAATTATTTAGGCCAACACTAATGTACATTATCATATACTCCCCTAACTGAATTAACATTTGAAAGATTGTGAATATTTAGTTCAACACTAACGTACATTATCATATACTCCACTAACAGAATTAACATTTGAAAGATTGTGAATATTTAGACCAACACTAACGTACATTATCACATACTCCCCTAACAGAATTAACATTTGAAAGATTGTGAATATTTAGACCAACACTAACGTACATTCTCACATACTCCCCTAACAGAATTAACATTTGAAAGATTGTGAATATTTAGACCAACACTAAGGTACATTGTCATATACTCCCCTAACAGAATTAACATTTGAAAGATTGTGAATATTTAGACCAACACTAACGTACATTATCATATACTCCCCTAACAGAATTAACATTTGAAAGATTGTGAATATTTAGTTCAACACTAACGTACATTATCACATACTCCCCTAACAGAATTAACATTTGAAAGATTGTGAATATTTAGACCAACACTAACGTACATTCTCACATACTCCCCTAACAGAATTAACATTTGAAAGATTGTGAATATTTAGACCAACACTAAGGTACATTGTCATATACTCCCCTAACAGAATTAACATTTGAAAGATTGTGAATATTTAGACCAACACTAAGGTACATTGTCATATACTCCCCTAACAGAATTAACATTTGAAAGATTGTGAATATTTAGACCAACACTAACGTACATTATCATATACTCCCCTAACAGAATTAACATTTGAAAGATTGTGAATATTTAGACCAACACTAACGTACATTATCATATACTCCCCTAACAGAATTAACATTTGAAAGATTGTGAATATTTAGTTCAACACTAACGTACATTATCACATACTCCCCTAACAGAATTAACATTTGAAAGATTGTGAATATTTAGACCAACACTAACGTACATTCTCACATACTCCCCTAACAGAATTAACATTTGAAAGATTGTGAATATTTAGACCAACACTAAGGTACATTGTCATATACTCCCCTAACAGAATTAACATTTGAAAGATTGTGAATATTTAGACCAACACTAAGGTACATTGTCATATACTCCCCTAACAGAATTAACATTTGAAAGATTGTGAATATTTAGACCAACACTAACGTACATTATCATATACTCCCCTAACAGAATTAACATTTGAAAGATTGTGAATATTTAGACCAACACTAACGTACATTATCATATACTCCCCTAACAGAATTAACATTTGAAAGATTGTGAATATTTAGACCAACACTAACGTACATTATCACATACTCCCCTAACAGAATTAACATTTGAAAGATTGTGAATATTTAGACCAACACTAACGTACTCCCCTAACAGAATGAAGCAATTTATGATTGACATGATATATATTTGTTAACTGCAATCAGATAGTTAAAAAAGGTTTTAGTTGGTTTTGTTTAACAACACCCGAAGACCACATCGATTTATTATCGGCTATTGGATGTCAAACATTTGGTAATTCTGACATATTGTCTTAGAGAAGGAAGGAAGGCTGTGGTATGTGCTATCCTGTTTGTGGGGTGGTGTATATAAAAGATCCCTTGCTGCTAATCAAAGTAGCCCATAAAGTGGTGACAGCGGGTTTCCTCCCTCAATATCAGTGTGGTGCTTAACCATATGTCTGATGTCGTATAACCGTAAATAAAATGTGTTGAGTGCATTGTTAAATAAAACATTTCATTCCTCTTACAATGACTGAAAACTCTGGATATAGTTCCTTTAATTATAAATCTTTAAAGTTACTTTCACCCCCCCCCCCCCCCATCTTTAAAATTGCTGGATCTGCCACTTGAGATGGAGTACCCCTAGCAATATGATTAGATTGCGAAGAAGTTTGTTTTGTTTAATGACACCACTAGAGCACAATGATTAATTAATCACCGGCTGTTGGATGTCAAACATTTGGTAATTCTGACTTGCAGTCAACAGAGGAAACCCGCTACATTTTTCCTGTAGTAGAAAGGGATTTTTTTTTATGCACTTTCCCACAGACAGGAAAGCACATACATCGTACCACAGCCTTTGACCAGTTGTGGTGCACTGGTTGGAGAGATAAAAAAACTCAGTCAGTTGAATGGATCCACCGAGGTGATTCGATCCTGCGACGCAAGCACCTCAGGCGAGCGCTCAACCGACTGAGCTAAATCCCACTCCTTCAGATGGAGTACCCCTAGCAATAGGAGTACAGTGGTGTAGGAAGGTGCCAAAACATGTGTGTGTGTGTGTGTGGGGGGGGCACACTTTTACATTATTATAAAGCAAATATAAGCAAAATATCTGAAAAGTGGGGGGCACATGCCCCCCTTTGCACCCCTCCCCCACACCCACCCCCACCCCGCATTTCCTACACCAGTGGATTAGATTGTGAAATGCCAATACTGTATCCGGCACATTACCGAGCCACCAAACAGTCCTGTCAAGCCATTGTTTGTTTATGTCGCCAGTAATATACCAATTGTTGGTCCAGGAATATATTATGAGCCAGTGCAAGAGTCTGTGGCTGATAAGAATTACACTTAACAGGCTCATACCAGCTTGTTGGTGGGGTTTTATGGTGGGTTTTTTTTTTAAGAGAGTGTACAATCAAACCTGTCTTAAGCAGTCACACAAGGGAGTAGATAAATATGACCGCTTAAGACAGGTGGCCACTGATTACAGGTTGCCACATACGGAGTCTTTAAAACATGTGTTGTTGTTTCTTGTTTTACCATCTGTACTGCTAATCTACGGATGTGTGCTTCACAGTTGACTATAAATCAACTTTTGACATGTCGCCACCGTCAGAATAAATGCAACTGGAATGTGTTAAAATTAACTGTTCTCAACAAGTTTGTTTTCTTTTTGCATTTAATTATTTAATTCCTACTTCATGCAGTGTATTGTCATAGTAAGTAAATTTACATATGTCAACCGTAGCCTGCCCTGAGGCAATTAGATGCATGCCAGAGTCATACTATTTTTAATTGTTACACAGTGGAGATGTCGGGACTGAATGGGTACTAGTATTCCTGAAGGTGTGAAGATCGGTTATTTGCAGCACCTTATCGCTGTTGTTAAAATAATCATTTTATATAACAGTAAACATTTACTGTGGCCGCTTAATACAGGTGTTTTAGCGATTTGGCCGCTTATTACAGGTGCATTTATGATACATTATAAGTTGTTTGGGAGGGAAAACAGTGGCCGCTTAAGGCAGGTGACCACTGATTACAGGTGGCTGCTAGGACAGGTTTGACTGTAGTACAACTCTTGAAAAAGGACCTTCATGCTTGTTGATATAAACCAACACAATCTTATATCATAAGCCAGTGCAAAAGTTTGTGGTTGATAAGAATGACACTGAACAAACTCGTACCAGGATCATTATACCAGGATTTTATACTGGGGGTGGGAAGGGGGGAGGGGGGACCCACACTATATATGTATGTATGATTTTATAAAATTTAATACAGTAAAAACAAAAAAGGCCATGGACACCCCCTAACCTCCCCCTCCCGAGTTACGTCACTGACCAGGATATGTTGTTGTTTTATGGGGTTTTTTTTTTTGGGGGGGGGGGTTTGAGGAGGGTCTATTGTGTCTCTTGAAAAAGGACCTTTATGCATGCTGACATAAACCAACACAATGTTATATTGTAAGCCAGTGCAACAAACAGTTTGTTGTTAAGAATTACACTGAATACATGTAGGTCCATACCAGGATGTTGTATTTTGTGGTCTCTTGAAAACAAATTAAAACAAATTTGAGGAGAGTATAGTGTGTCTCTTGAAAAAGGACCTTTATTCATGTTAACATAAACCAACATCATATTACCGGTATATTATAAGCCAGTGCAACAGTTTGTTTTGGATAAGAACGAAGGAAATGTTTTATTTAACAACACATTCAACACATTTTATTCATGGTTATATGGCGTCAGACATATGGTTAAGGACCACACAAATATAGAGAGGAAACCCGCTGTTGCCACTTCATGGGCTGCTCTTTTCGATTAGCAGCAAGGGATCTTTTATATGCACCATCCCACAGACAGGATAACACATACCACGGCTGAAGCGAGAGTTTTTGATAAGAATGACACCTACTATTATATATTATGAATTCTAATTAAAACCATCATGGTGAAAAATCTCGAACCTATCATTTAATTCATGTAAGTTTAACACCACCAAATCAAATCCCATAGATGACAATAGTAACATGTGTGGCTAAAACTGCTACACACAGTGTTTTAATAAATATATACATGATGGATATTTAAATGCTATCATATAATTCATATAAAAATAAAATGCAGTCAAAGAATATGTTGTATCCTACATCAAACTTATTACATGGGTTTAGAAAGTACATTATTACATGAGTTTAGAAAGTAAATTATTACATGGTTTTAGAAAGTACATTATTACATGGGTTTAGAAAGTAAATTATTACGTGGGTTTAGAAAGTACATTATTACATGGGTTTAGAAAGTACATTATTATGTGGGTTTAGAAAGTACATTATTACATGGGTTTAGAAAGTAAATTATAACGTGGGTTTAGAAAGTAAATTATTACATGGGTTTAGAAAGTAAATTATTACATGGATTTAGAAAGTAAATTATTACATGGATTTAGAAAGAAAATTATAACGTGGGTTTAGAAAGTAAATTGTTACGTGGGTTTAGAAAGTAAATTATTACCTGGGTTTAGAAAGTACATTATTACCTGGGTTTAGAAAGTACATTATTACGTGGGTTTAGAAAGTAAATTATTACATGGGTTTAGAAAGTAAATTATAACGTGGGTTTAGAAAGTAAATTATTACATGGGTTTAGAAAGTACATTATTACATGGGTTTAGAAAGTAAATTATTACATGGGTTTAGAAAGTAAATTATTACATGGGTTTAGAAAGTAAATTATTACATGGGTTTAGAAAGTAAATTATTACCTGGGTTTAGAAAGTACATTATTACGTGGGTTTAGAAAGTACATTATTACATGGGTTTAGAAAGTAAATTATTACGTGGGTTTAGAAAGTAAATTATTACATGGGTTTAGAAAGTAAATTATTACATGGGTTTAGAAAGAAAATTATAACGTGGGTTTAGAAAGTAAATTATTACGTGGGTTTAGAAAGTAAATTATAACGTGGGTTTAGAAAGTACATTATTACCTGGGTTTAGAAAGTAAATTATTACATGGGTTTAGAAAGTAAATTATTACATGGGTTTAGAAAGTAAATTATAACGTGGGTTTAGAAAGTAAATTATTACATGGGTTTAGAAAGTAAATTATTACATGGGTTTAGAAAGTAAATTATAACGTGGGTTTAGAAAGTAAATTATTACATGGGTTTAGAAAGTAAATTATTACATGGGTTTAGAAAGTAAATTATTACGTGGGTTTAGAAAGTAAATTATTACGTGGGTTTAGAAAGTAAATTATAACGTGGGTTTAGAAAGTAAATTATTACGTGGGTTTAGAAAGTAAATTATTACATGGGTTTAGAAAGTAAATTATAACATGGGTTTAGAAAGTAAATTATTACCTGGGTTTAGAAAGTAAATTATTACATGGGTTTAGAAAGTAAATTATTACATGGGTTTAGAAAGTAAATTATAACGTGGGTTTAGAAAGTAAATTATTACATGGGTTTAGAAAGTAAATTATTACATGGGTTTAGAAAGTAAATTATTACATGGGTTTAGAAAGTAAATTATTACGTGGGTTTAGAAAGTACAATTAGTTTAGAAAGTAAATTATAACGTGGGTTTAGAAAGTAAATTATTACATGGGTTTAGAAAGTAAATTATTACATGGGTTTAGAAAGTAAAAATTAAACAGTGGGTTTAGAACGTGGGTTTAGAAAGTAATTATTACATGGGTTTAGAAAGTAAATTATTACATGGGTTTAGAAAGTAAATTATTACGTGGGTTTAGAAAGTACATTATTACATGGGTTTAGAAAGTAAATTATAACATGGGTTTAGAAAGGGTTTAGAAAGTACATTATTACATGGGTTTAGAAAGTAAATTATAACGTGGGTTTAGAAAGTAAATTATTACATGGGTTTAGAAAGAAAATTATAACGTGGGTTTAGAAAGTAAATTATTACGTGGGTTTAGAAAGTAAATTATAACGTGGGTTTAGAAAGTACATTATTACCTGGGTTTAGAAAGTAAATTATTACATGGATTTAGAAAGTAAATTATTACATGGATTTAGAAAGAAAATTATAACGTGGGTTTAGAAAGTAAATTGTTACGTGGGTTTAGAAAGTAAATTATTACCTGGGTTTAGAAAGTAAATTATTACCTGGGTTTAGAAAGTAAATTATTACGTGGGTTTAGAAAGTAAATTATTACATGGGTTTAGAAAGTAAATTATTACGTGGGTTTAGAAAGTAAATTATTACGTGGGTTTAGAAAGTAAATTATTACATGGGTTTAGAAAGTACATTAGTACATGGGTTTGGGTTTAGAAAGTAAATTATTACATGGGTTTAGAAAGTAAATTATTACGTGGGTTTAGAAAGTAAATTATTACGTGGGTTTAGAAAGTACATTATTACATGGGTTTAGAAAGTAAATTATTACATGGATTTAGAAAGTAAATTATAACGTGGGTTTAGAAAGTAAATTATTACGTGGGTTTAGAAAGTAAATTATAACGTGGGTTTAGAAAGTAAATTATTACATGGGTTTAGAAAGTAAATTATTACATGGATTTAGAAAGTAAATTATTACATGGATTTAGAAAGTACATTATTACATGGGTTTAGAAAGTAAATTATTACACGGGTTTAGAAAGAAAATTATAACGTGGGTTTAGAAAGTAAATTATTACGTGGGTTTAGAAATTATTACGTGGGTTTAGAAAGTAATTTATAACGTGGGTTTAGAAAGTAAATTATAATGTGGGTTTAGAAAGTAAATTGTTACGTGGGTTTAGAAAGTAAATTGTTACATGGGTTTAGAAAGTAAATTATTACGTGGGTTTAGAAAGTACATTATTACGTGGGTTTAGAAAGTACATTATAACGTGGGTTTAGAAAGTAAATTGTAACGTGGGTTTAGAAAGTACATTATTACATGGGTTTAGAAAGTACATTATTACGTGGGTTTAGAAAGTAAATTATTACGTGGGTTTAGAAAATAAATTATTACGTGGGTTTAGAAAGTACATTATTACCTGGGTTTAGAAAGTAAATTATTACCTGGTTTTAGAAAGTAAATTATTACGTGGGTTTAGAAAGTACATTATTACGTGGGTTTAGAAAGTAAATTATTAAATTATTACATGGGTTTAGAAAGTAAATTATTATGTGGGTTTAGAAAGTACATTATTACGTGGGTTTAGAAAGTACATTATTACGTGGGTTTAGAAAGTAAATTATTACATGGGTTTAGAAAGTACATTATTACGTGGGTTTAGAAAGTAAATTATTACGTGGGTTTAGAAAGTAAATTATTATGTGGGTTTAGAAAGTACATTATTACGTGGGTTAAGAAAGTACATTATTACGTGGGTTTAGAAAGTAAATTATTACATGGGTTTAGAAAGTAAATTATTACATGGGTTTAGAAAGTAAATTATTACATGGGTTTAGAAAGTACATTATTACATGGGTTTAGAAAGTACATTATTACATGGGTTTAGAAAGTAAATTATTACATGGGTTTAGAAAGTAAATTATTACGTGGGTTTAGAAAGTAAATTATTACGTGGGTTTAGAAAGTAAATTATTACGTGGGTTTAGAAAGTACATTATTACATGGGTTTAGAAAGTAAATTATTACATGGGTTTATAAAGTAAATTATTACATGGGTTTAGAAAGTAAATTATTACATGGGTTTAGAAAGTAAATTATAACGTGGGTTTAGAAAGTACATTATTACCTGGGTTTAGAAAGTAAATTATTACATGGGTTTAGAAAGTAAATTATAACGTGGGTTTAGAAAGTAAATTATTACGTGGGTTTAGAAAGTAAATTATTACGTGGGTTTAGAAAGTAAATTACGTAGGTTTAGAAAGTACATTATTACATGGGTTTAGAAAGTAAATTATTATGTGGGTTTAGAAAGTAAATTATTACGTGGGTTTAGAAAGTACATTATTACATGGGTTTAGAAAGTAAATTATTACGTGGGTTTAGAAAGTAAATTATTACGTGGGTTTAGAAAGTAAATTATTACGTGGGTTTAGAAAGTAAATTATTACGTGGGTTTAGAGGGGTAAATTATAACATGGGTTTAGAAAGTAAATTATAACGTGGGTTTAGAAAGTAAATTATAACGTGGGTTTAGAAAGTAAATTATTACATGGGTTTAGAAAGTAAATTATTACGTGGATTTAGAAAGAAAATTATAACGTGGGTTTAGAAAGTAAATTGTTACGTGGGTTTAGAAAGTAAATTATTACATGGGTTTAGAAAGTAAATTATTACCTGGGTTTAGAAAGTAAATTATTACGTGGGTTTAGAAAGTAAATTATTACGTGGGTTTAGAAAGTACATTATTACATGGGTTTAGAAAGTAAATTATAACATGGGTTTAGAAAGTAAATTATTACATGGGTTTAGAAAGTAAATTATAACGTGGGTTTAGAAAGTAAATTATTACATGGATTTAGAAAGAAAATTATAACGTGGGTTTAGAAAGTAAATTATTACGTGGGTTTAGAAAGTAAATTATTACATGGGTTTAGAAAGTAAATTATTACATGGATTTAGAAAGTAAATTATTACATGGATTTAGAAAGTACATTATTATATGGGTTTAGAAAGTAAATTATTACGTGGGTTTAGAAAGTACATTATTACATGGGTTTAGAAAGTAAATTATTACGTGGGTTTAGAAAGTAAATTATTACGTGGGTTTAGAAAGTAAATTATTACGTGGGTTTAGAAAGTAAATTATAACGTGGGTTTAGAAAGTAAATTATTACGTGGGTTTAGAAAGTAAATTATTACGTGGGTTTAGAAAGTAAATTATTACGTGGGTTTAGAAAGTAAATTACGTAGGTTTAGAAAGTACATTATTACGTGGGTTTAGAAAGTAAATTATTACGTGGGTTTAGAAAGTACATTATTACATGGGATTAGAAAGTAAATTATTACATGGGTTTAGAAAGTAAATTATTACATGGGTTTATAAAGTAAATTATTACGTGGGTTTATAAAGTACATTATTACATGGGTTTAGAAAGTAAATTACCTAGTATAATAATGGATGTTAAACTACCAGGTTGGAAAGAATAAATCACACTATGAATAACCACTGAGCTGTCATTCACAATAACAACTGAATTCCTGCGACCATCAATTACTGCCAAATCATACCCAGTTATTTTAAACACACATATGGGCTACATTCTCAAATTGCCACATTTTTAACAATGGGAAAAGATCATTCCCAGTTATTTTAACAATACATACTGGATAATAAATATTCTGGCATTGTTTACTTTTTTCAAAGACAAAATGTCAGTTGTATATACAGTAAAGTACTCCTATAACAAACCAGAAAGGACCAGGATAGTTAGTTCATTATAGCGGTAGTTCATTATAGCGGTAGTAGTTCATTATAGCGGTAGTTCATTATAGCGGTAGTTCATTATAGCGGTAGTTCTTTATAGCGGTAGTTCATTATAGCGGTAGTTCATTATAGCGGTAGTTCATTATAGCGGTAGTTCATTATAGCGGTAGTTCATTATAGCGGTAGTTCATTATAGCAGTAGTTCATTATAGCAGTAGTTCATTATAGCAGTAGTTCATTATAGCAGTAGTTCATTATATACATATCTGCATAAGTTGGTTATTAATATATAGTGAGATAAAACAGAACTTTATGATCAGTTCGTTCTATGCAACAATTCGTTCTAAGCATGTTCGTTGTAAGTGTACTATACTGTATATATAAATATATTTATTACATACCTATTCAATCTTACTATAGTGATAAAGACATTTTCAAACTGTGTGATAAATTTATCTTGTATCACACATATGTGTGATCTGGACCGGAACTTTTAAATGAGGAATTCCCTTTTTATTTTTACTGGAGTTAGCGCCGTTTTGTTACTGACGTCATGATTTACAAATTACGTCACATCGTATTTGAAACATTACACAAGATTGCCGCAGAGTATAATTCTTAACGTTAAGTAAATCCATGAAAGGAGGATTGATAATAGATTTAAGAAAGTGTATTTATGACGTTAGATTAAAAATCAACTTGTAAAAAGTAAAAGGTATGTAATAAATACAGAACTTCACATTCGTTGTTTTCGCTTCCTGTTTATTGCACTCATTTATTTTGCGCAAGAACATACCACTCGACCGCATGGTGTGCCAAATGTTTGATAATTCTGACATATAGTCTCAGAGTGAACCTGCTACATTTTTCCATTAGTGGCAAGGGATCTTTTATATGCACGTTCCCACAGACAGGGTAGCACATACCATAGCCTTTGATATACCAGTCGAGGTTGCAAAGGTTTTTATATGCACATTCCCACTGACAGGACAGCATATACCACAGCCTTTGATATACCAATCAAGTTTTTTATATGCATGTTCCCACTGACAGGATAGCATATACCATAGCCTTTGATATACCAGTCAAGGTTGCAAGGGTTTTTATATGCACATTTACATAGATAGGACAGCACATACCACAGCCTTTGATATACCAGTCAAGGTTGCAAAGGTTTTTATATGTACATTTCCACTGACAGGACAGCATATACCACAGCCTTTGATATACCAGTCGTTTTTTATATGCACGTTCCCACTGGCAGGACAGCATATACCACAGCCTTTGATATACCAGTCGAGGTTGCAAAATTTTTTATATGCACGTTCCCACTAACAGGTAGCACATACCACAGCCTTTGATATACCAGTCGAGGTTGCAAAGGTTTTTATATGCACGTTCCCACTGACAGGATAGCACATACCACAGCCTTTGATATACCAGTCGAGGTTGCAAAGGTTTTTATATGCACATTCCAAGATAGGACAGCACATACCACAGCCTTTGATATACAAGTCGAGGTTGCAAAGGTTTTTATATGCATTCTACCGACAGGTCAGCACATACCATAGCCTTTAATATACTAGTTGTAGGACAAGGTACTTTTTCTTTCTTTTAACTCATTTCCGTGCTTGTATCCAATTAAGGTTCAAGTACGCTATCCTGGGCACACACCTCAGCTATCTGGGCTCTTCTGTCCAGAATAGAGGGTTAGTTGTTAGTTGTTAGTGGTTAGTGAGAGAGAGAGAAGAAGGTGTAGTGGTCTTACACCTATCCACTAAGTCGTTAAAACTCACTCTGGGTGGAAGCCGGTACCAGGTTGTGAACCCTGTACCTACCAGCCTTGTTTCCCTTCTCATACATTGTGATTTGATTTGATTTCATTTTTATCATCAATTAAATTCTTTAATAAATGAATCAATTTGTCTAACTGCAGATGTTACTTCATTTTTATCATAAATTAAATTCTTTAATAAATGAATCAATTTGTCTAATTACAGATGTTATTTCATTTTTATCATAAATTAAATTCTTTAATAAATCAATCAATTTGTCTAACTGCAGATGTTACTTCATTTTTATCATAAATTAAATTCTTTAATAAATGAATCAATTTGTCTAATTACAGATGTTATTTCATTTTTATCATAAATTAAATTCTTTAATAAATCAATCAATTTGTCTAATTACATATTTACAGAGACAGTCCTGTCTTATACCATGGTTTTTTAAAAAACTTTTCTTAATAGTTCTCGGTCTGCCATTTGTAAAACCAATCACCAAACAGCGCACATTTTCCCACAGTTTGTCTTTCAACACCTCCCTCGGTTTAACAAGTGACTGGTCCCTGGCATATTAACACAACAGTCCTGTCTTAACTGTTGGCAGATAAAAATGTCTGCTCTCCAATGTTTTTGTCCAAAAAAAACCAACCCATAAAAACCCCACAGATCCATCATAATTTTGGACTTGAGATACATGGCCAAGCAAGAAGTCTTCAAGCCCATAGGAACGACATCTGGAGTGTGTGTCTGTGTGTGTGTGAGTTGGTGAGAGTGCGTGTGCGTGTGTGTGTGTGTGTGTGTGTGTGTGTGTGTGTGTGTGTGTGTGTGTCTGTGTGTGTGTGTCTGTGTGTGTGTGTATGTGTGTATGTCTGTGTCTGTGTTGTGTGTATGTGTGTGTGTGTCTGTGTTGTGTGTGTGTGTGTGTGTGTGTGTCTGTGTTGTGTGTATGTGTCTGTGTGTTGTGTGTGTATGTGTGTGTCTGTGTATGTGTGTATGTGTGTGTTGTGTGTGTATGTGTGTGTCTGTGTGTGTGTGTGTCTGTGTGTGTGTCTGTGTGTGTGTGTTGTGTATGTATATGTGTATGTGTGTGTGTATGTGTTGTGTGTATGTGTGTGTGTGTCTGTGTGTTGTGTATGTGTGTGTGTATGTGTGTTGTGTGTTGTGTGTGCATGTGTGTCTGTGTGTGTGTCTGTGTGTGTGTCTGTGTGTCGGTGTGTGTGTGTGTGTGTGTGTGTTGTGTGTATGTGTGTGTGTCTGTGTGTTGTGTGTGTGTGTGTGTGTGCTGTGTGTATGTGTGTCTGTGTGTTGTGTATGTGTGTGTGTCTGTGTGTTGTGTGTGTGTGTGTGTTGTGTGTATGTGTGTGTTGTGTGTGTATGTGTTTGTTGTGTGTGTATGTGTGTATGTGTGTTGTGTATGTGTCTGTGTGTATGTCTGTGTGTTGTGTGTGTGTCTGTGTGTTATGTGTATGTGTGTGTGTTGTGTGTGTTGTGTGTGTGTATGTGTGTATATGTGTTGTGTGTGTGTCTGTGTGTATGTGTGTGTGTGTGTATGTGTGGAGTACAATCTCTAATGGAGTGGGGGGAACCACAATCTCTAATGGAGTGGGGGGAAGCACAATTTCTAATGGAGTGGGGGGGGGGCATAATCTCTAATGGAGTGAGGGGAAGCACAATCTCTAATGGAGTGGGGGGGCATAATCTCTAATGGAGTGGGGGGAAGCACAATCTCTAATGGAGTGGGGGGACATAATCTCTAATGGAGTGGGGGGAAGCACAATCTCTAATGGAGTGGGGGGGGGGGGCATAATCTCTAATGGAGTGAGGGGAAGCACAATCTCTAATGGAGAGGGGAAGCACAATCTCTAATGGAGTGGGGGGCATAATCTCTAATGGAGTGGGGGGAAGCACAATCTCTAATGGAGTGGGGGGAGCACAATCTCTAATGGAGTGGGGGGCACAATCTCTAATGGAGTGAGGGGGCACAATCTCTAATGGAGTGGGGGGGCACAATCTCTAATGGAGTGGGGGGCACAATCTCTAATGGAGTGAGGGGGGCACAATCTCTAATGGAGTGGGGGGCACAATCTCTAATGGAGTGGGGGAGGCATAATCTCTAATGGAGTGCGGGAGGCACAATCTCTAATGGAGTGGGGGGCACAATCTCTAATGAAGTGGGGGGCACAATCTCTAATGGAGTGGGGGAGGCACAATATCTAATGGAGTGGGGGGAGGCACAATCTCTAATGGAGTTGGGGTACAATCTCTAATGGAGTGGGGGGCACAATCTCTAATGGAGTGGGGGAGGCACAATCTCTAATGGAGTTGGGCACAATCTCTAATGGAGTGGGGGGCACAATCTCTAATGGAGTGGGGGAGGCACAATCTCTAATGGAGTGGGGGAGGCACAATCTCTAATGTAGTTGGGGGGAAGCACAATCTCTAATGGAGTGAGGGGGCACAATCTCTAATGGAGTGGGGGGGCACAATCTCTAATGGAGTGGGGGGCACAATCTCTAATGGAGTGAGGGGGGCACAATCTCTAATGGAGTGGGGGGCACAATCTCTAATGGAGTGGGGGAGGCATAATCTCTAATGGAGTGCGGGAGGCACAATCTCTAATGGAGTGGGGGGCACAATCTCTAATGAAGTGGGGGGCACAATCTCTAATGGAGTGGGGAAGGCACAATATCTAATGGAGTGGGGGGAGGCACAATCTCTAATGGAGTTGGGGTACAATCTCTAATGGAGTGGGGGGCACAATCTCTAATGGAGTGGGGGAGGCACAATCTCTAATGGAGTTGGGCACAATCTCTAATGGAGTGGGGGGCACAATCTCTAATGGAGTGGGGGAGGCACAATCTCTAATGGAGTGGGGGAGGCACAATCTCTAATGTAGTTGGGGCACAATCTCTAATGGAGTGGGGGGCACAATCTCTAATGGAGTGGGGGGGCACAATCTCTAATGGAGTGGGGGGCACAATCTCTAATGGAGTGGGGGAAGCACAATCTCTAATGGAGTGGGGGCACAATCTCTAATGCAGTGGGGGGGGCACAATCTCTAATGAAGTGGGGGGGCACAATCTCATTTTAAGCATCTGATGACAGAAAACTCTTACCTTCAGACATAAGCCACAGAACCAAAACAAGTAAAATCGTCTTCAACACCATTTCATCCCCATCAGGACCCGTGTGGTATCCTTACCAGGGCCCCTGTGGTATCCGTATCAGGGACACTGTGGTATCCTTATCAGGACCCGTGGTATCCTTATCAGGGCCCTTGTGGTATCCTTATCAGGGCCCGTTTGCAGCATCTGCAAATTGATCCACTGTCATTAATTAATCTCGAGAAATCAGTTTTAATTTTTATCCCTATGATTTAAATCTTTGTTGTAGCATGTGAATGTTTTATTTCACAAATGTCCAGTATCAAAATGGAAATACTCTTTATGTTAGTTCAGTCGGGTTCCAAAATAAATGTCTGAGGAATTTGTTACAAACTTCACACCGATGACCGTCAATCAATAAACAACAATAAGTTAAAAAAAAGAGTAATAAGTCTTCACCAAACACACCTGGACAGGTAAAAGTGCACTCACAGGTAAACCGAAACGAGCAACACCTGTGGAACATCAATTAGCAAAGTGCAGGTAAAAAATCCACACAGATATATATATCGTAATTTACCCATAAACAAGGCACTGAATAAATACTGAATATTATAGTATACACGGGCATTTCTAAGCCAAGAATTTCAGTGTTGGGCATTTGAAGTCCGTTACATTTTCAGCATTTGGCTATTCAGGCTGAGCGTAAACAATAAACGTAAACGTAAACAGAGGATGACCAGTAAACAAAGTGTGAGGCCAGGATATCGACGACGACGACGATGTAACATCAAAGTTTGTGGGAATGAGAATCTCGCTTCTGACAGCCGTCGAAATTCAGCATTCAGCTCCACAACTGGTGTAGCTGGTGTGGTATGTACTGTCCTGTCTGTGGGATACTGCATATAAAAGAGCTCGTTTTTATAATGAGAAAATAACAGACTCTGTGGTGTTGTGAGACGGGACATAGTCCAGTGGTATGGCACTCGCTCGATGTGCGGTCAGTGTGGCATCGATCCCCATCGGTGGGCCCATTGGGCTATTTCTCATTCCAGCCAGTGTACCACGACTGGTATATCAAAGGCCGTGGTATGTGCTACCCAGTCTGTGGGATGGTGCATATAAAAGATCCCTTGCTGCTTATCGAAAAGAGTAGCCCATGAAGTGGCGACAGCGGGTTTCCTCTCTCAATATCTGTGTGGTCCTTAACCATATGTCCAACGCCATATAACCATAAATAAAATGTGTTGAGCGCATCGTTAAATTTCCTTCCTTCCTTCCTGTGGAGTTGTGGTTAAGCCATCAAGTATACGGCTGGAAGGTACAACTCAGTGTGCAGGTATAAGACAGGGCTTCTAGATTATGGTAACCCCACTCCCATGGCTAGTGATATTCAATGTTGGGCTAGTAAATAACTACTACTGCCATGCCAGACAGGGCTTCTAGATTATGGTAGCCCCACTCCCATGGCTAGTGATATTCAATGTTGGGCTAGTAAATAACTAATACTGCCATGCCAGACAGGGCTTCTAGATTATGGTAGCCCCACTCCCATGGCTAGTGATATTCAATGTTGGGCTAGTAAATAACTACTACTGCCATGCCAGACAGGGCTTCTAGATTATGGTAGCCCCACTCCCATGGCTAGTGATATTCAATGTTGGGCTAGTAAATAACTACTACTGCCATGCCATGCCAGACAGGGCTTCTAGATTATGGTAGCCCCACTCCCATGGCTAGTGATATTCAATGTTGGGCTAGTAAATACCTACTACTGCCATGCCAGACAGGGCTTCTAGATTATGGTAAGGCTCACTCCCATGGCTAGTGATATTCAATGTTGGGCTAGTAAATAACTACTACTGCCATGCCAGACAGGGCTTCTAGATTATGGTAGCCTCACTCCCATGGCTAGTGATATTCAATGTTGGGCTAGTAAATAACTACTATTGTCATGCCAGACAGGGCTTCTAGATAATGGTAGCCCCATTCCCATGGCTAGTGATATTCAATGTTGGGCTAGTAAATAACTACTATTGTCATGCCAGACAGGACTTCCAGATTATGGTAGCCCCACTCCCATGGCTAGTGATATTCAATGTTGGGCTAGTAAATAACTACTACTGTTATGCCAGATAGGGCTTCTAGATTATGGTAGCCCCACTCCCATGGCTAGTGATATTCAATGTTGGGCTAGTAAATAACTACTACTGCCATGCCAGACAGGGCTTGTAGATTATAGTAGCCCCATTCCCATAGCTAGTGATATTCAATGTTGGGCTAGTAAATAACTACTACTGTTATGCCAGACAGGACTTCCAGATTATGGTAGCCCCACTCCCATGGCTAGTGATATTCAATGTTGGGCTAGTAAATAACTACTATTGTCATGCCAGACAGGGCTTATAGATTATGGTAGCCCCACTCCCATGGCTAGTGATATTCAATGTTGGGCTAGTAAATAACACTACTACTGTTATGCCAGACAGGACTTCCAGATTATGGTAGCCCCACTCCCATGGCTAGTGATATTCAATGTTGGGCTAGTAAATAACTACTATTGTCATGCCAGACAGGGCTTCTAGATTTAGGTAGCCGCACTCCCATGGCTAGTGATATCCAATGTTGGGCTAGTAAATAACTACTATTGTCATGCCAGACAGGGCTTCTAGATTTAGGTATCCCCACTCCCATGGCTAGTGATATTCAATGTTGGGCTAGTAAACAACTAATATTGCCATTCTCAACAGCTAGTGAAATTTATTTTGGTCCAATACTGCAGTTAAGACTAATTTGTAAATATGAATATCCTGCCCACCCCACCCCAATGTTAGTGTTTTTAAGCTCTATCTCCCTCTTTAAGTGACATATCCAATTATTACTATTATTCAGTAAAATTGTATTAACTTAAAGTAAAGTAGGGCTAGTGAATTTTTAAACATGGCTAGTAAATTTTTTAAAGCATTGATCCCATGGCTAGCGGATTTTATAAAAATTCTCAACTTCTTTCTTACTAACAATTAACCCACTGTCCTGGACAGACAACCCAAATAGCTGAGGTGTGTGTCCAAGACAGCGTGCTTGAACCTTAACTGGGTATAAACTCAAATTTATCAGTGGGATCCAACACCATATAACCATGATTAAAGTGTGTTGAGTGCGTTGTTAAAGGGACATTCCTGAGTTTGCTCCGTTGTAAAATGTTTCCGATTTATAAAATAGTTCTACGATTAAACTTACATATTAAATATATTTTCTTGTTTAGAATATCAGTGTCTGTATATTTAATGTGTTTCTGGTCATCTTAATATTTGTAAGAAGCCCAAACTGGATTTCGTCTTCAAATAATTTCGTATGTACGAAAAAACTATATTTTAGGAAATAAAATGAAATTTAACCTAGTACAAATATTAGAACGATCAGAAACACGTTTAATATACAGCCACTAATATTTTATGAAGAAAAATATATTTGATATGTAATTACAATCGTAAAAAAGTCTCTGTTAGTCGATAACATCTTAAACATTGCAGCAAACTCAGGAATGTCCCTTTAAATAAAAAAAAAAATTCCATTCCTTTCAGATAGCAATGCTGCCGTAAAAAGCTGTTGCAAAATCTATCTGCAATGGCATTTGTATTATTATTGGGTATTTTTTAATAGGATATTAAACGAGCTTCCATTTTATATCATGTTTATGTCCTGAGTGAAATAATTTTGAATTGTCTCAGGCTTTAGTGTGTGATAATGAAAATTATTTCATGAGGGATCTAAACATGATACGAAATGGTAGTGAGTTTAATATCCTATTTATTACCCATAATCGATCTTAATTTATATCACTTAACTTGTCAGTAAGGCAGGAAGGAACTGGTTTATTTAACGACGGACTCAATACATTTTATTGACGGTTATATGGCCATAGTGTCGTCACCATGTAATGTCGAAGTGTTAGTCCCATAAAACAAGTTGTTGTCCATACTAAATTGCTGTCACATGATGATCTGAATGCAGAACAAATCAAAACTACAGGCCACATTTATGAAAGCCTGTTTTTCTTAGACATACGACCTGGTGTTTAAGTATTGAAAATGTATGAGGGTTTGGCCCACTGGGCATCAAGCGAGCGCTTTACCACTGGGCTACATCCCACCCCTAATGGATGTAAGAATAAAAATGGATTAAAATAGATTAAAATCAAATGTAATGCCTACATCTGTGTCACTATAGCATTACACAAATATTTATAGAATTTCTGAATAAACCTTTTAAAGGTGCAGACACTAGTTTCAACCTGTAAAAATGGACACTAAGTTTAGTTACGGTAATCTACAAAGCTAGTTACAACAGAGTAAAACAAGAAAAACAAGTTGAAACTGTGAAATACCCTTACAAATAGACAAAAGCTTGACTCCATAACCATTACTTCTCAGACACACGCACATTTTTAACAAAATGAAAAATGCATTTTGTTATATTAAAAACACCAGGATGAACAAAAACACTTTGGATGTACGGAAATGGATAATCTAAACAACAAAATCTAAATAAAGTATGATTTTAGGTTTCAAAAACAGCTGTAATAGTGAAAAACAGGCTTTAGGGTTAAAAAACTAGGGTCAGTCACTTTAAATGTCCGTTATTTCTTCAGCCACTCACAATGCAATTAATGTTTTAACCTCAACGTGTATGGATTTAAATAATTACGATTCCATCGCCACTGTTTGAATTGAATGCATTGACCTTTGTCAAACAACAGACAGCAAACATAAGCCACACAGACAAAAGACAAGTAAGAACTGTGGCCAGTCTATGGTGGCACTTTCCACCTCAGGAAGAATGTCAACATTGTCCAGCATAGGCTACAGAAAGAAAGAAAGAAAGGTTTTAATTAACGACACACTCAACACATTTTATTTACGGTTATATGGCGTCAGACATATGATTAAGGACCACACTGATATTGAGGGAGGAAACCCGCTGTCGCCACTTCATGGGCTACTCTTTCCGATTAGCAGCAAGGGATCTTTTATTTGCGCTTCCCACAGGCAGGATAGCACAAACCATGGCCTTTGTTGAACCAGTTATGGATCACTGGTCGGTGCAAGTGGTTTACACCTACCCATTGAGCCTTGCGGAGCACTCACTCAGGGTTTGGAGTCAGTATCTGGATTAAAAATCCCATGCCTCGACTGGGATCCGAACCCAGTACCTACCAGCCTGTAGACCGATGGCCTAACCACGACACCACCATCTTCCAGCATGGAAGGCGGGATATAGCCCATCGGTAAAGCACTTGCTTGATGCACGGTCGGTTTGGGATCAATCCCCGTCGGTAGGCCCACTGAGCTATTTCTTGTTCCAGCCAGTGCACCACGACTGGTATATCAAAGACCGTGGTATGTGCTATCCTGTCTGTGGGATGGTGCATATAAAAGATCCCTTGCTGCTAATCGGAAATAGTAGCCCATGAAGTGGCAACAGCAGGTTTCCTCTCTCAATATCTGTGTGGTTCTTAACCATATTTCTGACGCCATATAACCGTAATTAAATGTGTTGAGTACGTCGTTAAATAAATCATTTCCTTCGTCCAACATGGGCCACAGAGATGCATATATTTAAAAAAATAGTTGCCTCATTGAATGGGATGTGGTCATGCAGTTTTAAAACTCAAAAAATGATTAATGCTAAAGGTAGGTAGGTAACTATTTAAACATGCTCAAATACAACTAGGGTTTCGAACACGCCCATCCCGAGTCCGACTTCTGATAAGATCGGTGGCCTGACTCGGGACAGGAAATTTAATGCTAAATTGTCCCTGTTGTGAACAGCACTCTTTCACAAATTCACATGTTGTGCCCACAACAGGCATCCTTGAACTGTTTCCTGATTGAAACATGTCATAAATTACCCATCCATGGATCTACTCGCTAAAATAAAACAGGTATAGAAAAAGAAAGAAAACAAAAGGAAATCTGACAAAACATGAAACTAACATTACAAACAATACCAGTGGGATGCCATACTTGTTTGTTCATCCAATGGGAACAGCCCAAATATTTGCTGCAGACCTGTGATCATGTAGCCATGTTAACAGCCAATGAAAATAAACATTTGTGAGAGAAGGTTTACTTAGAAGTTCTATTATTTTTGTTTTGTCCATCTGTTGTTTTCTGGTAGAGATATCAAGTTTTTCTTGGGTGACTAAATTTATTATTTTATTGTCCTCATGTACCAGAATGCTAGAGAAACAAGAGGAATCATGAAATCAATTCCTCAAAGGTTTTCAGTGGACTTTTTGAGGGAAGAAGGAGGAGGAAATGTTTTATTTAAGGACCCACTCAACACATTTTATTTACAGTTATATGGCGTCGGACATATGGTTAAGGACCACACATATATTTAGAAAGGAAACCCGCTGTCGCCACTTCATGGGCTACTCTTTCCCACAGACAAGATAGTACATACCACAGCCTTTGTTACACCAGTTGTGGAGCACTGGCAGGAACGAGAAATAGCCCAACGGGAATCGATCCTAGATCGATCGCGCATCAGGCGAGCGCTGTACCACTGAGCTATGTCCCGCCCTTTTTGGGGGGACATACCAAACTTGTGTTGCCTGCGATTTAATAACAGAAATAATAATAATACCAAGGCAAGTTACATGGGCACAAAGTCAAAAGTTTCCTTCAAAAGAGGTACATGAATCCCTTTTCTCTTCTTTTTTTATCACACTGGCCCTTTCCTTTTTTTCTTTTAAATTCCATCTTATTTCTTCCCAATCTGCAAGCCCTCCTATCTTTCAACTTCTTTCATTGTCCACCTCCACATCCCAGTCCTTGTCTCTCCAAATGTGACATGTGCTTGTAGCTGTCTGTGCCACAAACCTGCCTTTCCCCCATCAGCTTTGACTGTAGTCATAGTAATATGACTACTTCTTTGGCATTGTTAAGGAAGGAAGGAAGGAAATGTTTTTATTTAATGACGGTAGGAGTTTTAGCCACATATGTTACTATTGTCGTTTATGGGATTTGATTTGGTAGTATACACCCTATAGGCTGTCCTTAAATCATCTCCATTTGTCTTTTACCATCACCAAAAATTATCCATCAATACAAAAAGGTCATGCTGAGGTTGATGTGGGTTGAAGGCCGTACAACATTCAGAGTTGAAAGTGTGGACGTATTTACCGAGTAAACGCTGCTGTTTTTATTCCCATTACAATTGTGACTGCTGAATGGGGCTCAATTGATTGTATCAACACACCGAGAGTGAAAATTGACAGGATATTGAACAGTGCAGGGATGGATCCAGAGGGAGGTCAAGGGGGTCTGGTCCCCCTTTGCATATGATGAAAAAATGTTCTCTCTTACACTTATATTTTGAAATGAGTTCACCATTAATATACAACTTTCATTTAGGTAGGCAACCCCCCACCACCCCCCGTATATACTTTTGGATCTGCACCTGCAAGTGCACAGGCAGAGAAGAAGGAGGAAATGTTTTATTTAATGACGCACTCAATACATTATAAGAAGAAGGAAATGTTTTATTTAACGATGCACTCAACACATTTTATTTATGGTTATATGACGTCAGACATATGGTTAAGGACCACACAGATATAGAGAGAGAGGAAACCTGCTGTTACCACTTCATGGGCTATTCTTTTGGATCTTTTATATGCACCATCCCACAGACAGTATAGTACATACTAGGGTCTCTGTTACACCAGTCGTGGGTGCACAGGCAGAGATGAAAGAGGACACCAACCCCTGCAACTGCCCACAGCAATCAGCAATGCCGTGGAAACTGCCATGAAGTTTTTAATTCTCCACTGCACTTTTTTGTCTTGAACTATATTCAGGGTTTTTTCCAATGGCATGGGTTTTTTGCCGTGAACATTTTCTTAATTGCAGGGGTTGGGCCCCCCCCCCCCCCTTCCCCCACTCCCAGTTGAAAGGTGAAGTAATATATAACTGGCCTCTCCTGCTGCTGGTAAATTCCAATGCCTATGATTTGGCAAATTATGTTTTTAAATTCATGTATCCAAAAGCAATTTCTAGAACAAGTTGTCAAATTCTATAGTGTTAAACATTCTATAGCATTAAACATTCTATAGTATTAAACATTCTATGTTTTGTTTTATAGTTTTCAATTTGTCCTATCTGTGACATTAAAAAAATAAACATTCTAGTGTTAAATATTCTATAAAACTATTGATCTCTCTGTTTCGGTCTCTATAGTGTTAAATATTCACTTAAACATTCTCTTAAACGTTTTTTTGTTCCTTGTGTTCAATTTCCCTCAATTTGTCCCTGTCTCCCTGTCTCTCTCTCTCTCTCCCTCCTCCCTCCCTCCTCCCACCCCCTCAGTCTCTCTCTCTCAACTCTCCAACATGTATTGGTGAACAAAGTTTAAAAACCAAAAGCCTCAGCAGCATTGTAAATATTGAAATACCTGTTACCTGTACTTGTTTTTCTCGTTAGCAGGTTGCACAATATTGGAGCGGAAACGACCGTCGCTCCATGTCATTGTTTGTCCTCTCATTATAGACGGCTGCAGCCATCGGCAAGTCCAATTCTTTGCTGTTTGTCATGGTAACAAATTCCAAATTTCTCAAATGCCGATTCCCGCTTGTATTGTCAGCAGTCGAAATGTTGTTAAAATGGCATTTAAGGTGATATAGATTATTGGATTCTGAAAAGGGAAAAAATTAAAAACATTACAGGTTAAATATCCGACTGTTACTCCTTTATTGTTAGCGTTAGTTTTAGGGTTAGGTTAGTTTTAGGGTTAGGGTTAGTTTTAGGGTTAGGGTTAGGGTTAGTTTTAGGGTTAGGTTAGTTTTAGGGTTAGGGATACTTTTAGGGTTAGGTTAGTTTTAGGGTTAGGGTTAGTTTTAGGGTTAGGGTTAGGGTTAGTTTTAGGGTTAGGTTAGTTTTAGGGTTTGGGATACTTTTAGGGTTAGGTTAGTTTTAGGGTTAGGGTTAGTTTTAGGGTTTGGGATACTTTTAGGGTTAGGTTAGTTTTAGGGTTTGGGATACTTTTAGGGTTAGGCTAGTTTTAGGGTTGGGTTAGTCTTAGGGTTAGGGTTAGTTTTAGGGTTAGGTTAGTTTTAGTTTTAGGGTTAGGTTAGTTTTAGGGTTAGGTCAGTTTTAGGGTTAAGGTTAGTTTTAGGGTTAAGTTAATTTCAGGGTTAAGTTAGTTTCAGGGTTAGGGTTAGTTTTAGGGTTAGGTTAGTTTTAGGGTTAAGGTTAGTTTTAGGGTTAAGTTAGTTTCAGGGTTAGGGTTAGTTTTAGGGTTAGGTTAGTTTTAGGGTTAAGGTTAGTTTTAGGGTTAAGTTAGTTTCAGGGTTAAGGTTAGTTTTAGGGTTAGGTTAGTTTTAGGGTTAAGGTTAGTTTTAGGGTTAGGGTTAGTTTTAGGGTTAGGTTAGTTTTAGGGTTAAGGTTAGTTTTAGGGTTAAGTTAGTTTTAGGGTTAGGGTTAGTTTTAGGGTTAGGTTAGTTTTAGGGTTAAGGTTAGTTTTAGGGTTAAGGTTAGTTTCAGGGTTAAGGTTAGTTTTAGGGTTAGGTTAGTTTTAGGGTTAAGCTTAGTTTTAGGGTTAAGTTAGTTTCAGGGTTAAGGTTAGTTTTAGGGTTAGGTCAGTTTTAGGGTTAAGGTTAGTTTTAGGGTTAAGTTAGTTTCAGGGATAGGGTTAGTTTTAGGGTTAGGTTAGTTTTAAGGTTAGGGTGAGGTTCCCTCTTTATACATTGTGTACATGTATCAATATAATGGGGGGCAACAGGTGGAAATCTTTCCAAAATAGAACTTTATATTGTTTTAAGACACCACTAGAGCACATTGATTTATTAATCATCGGCTATTGGATGACAAACATTTTGTAATTTTGAGTCTTAGAGAGGAAACAATTTTTCATTAGTAACAAAGGATATTTTATATGCACCATCCCATAAATAGTTGAAAAAAAGAAGTTTGTTTTGTTTAACAACACCACTAGAGCACATTGATTTATTAATCATCGGCTATTGGATGACATTCATTTGATAATTTTTACATATAGTCTTAGAGAAGAAATATTTTTCAATTAGTAGCAAGAATTAATTATATGCATCATTACACAGACAGAATAGTACATATCACTGCGTTTGATACACCAGTCATGGCGCACTGATTGGATCGCGATATAGCTCAATGGGTCAACTGATGGGGTTCGATCCTAGACTGACCGTGCATCAAGCGAGCACTTTACTACTTGGCTTGTAGCATCAACCATCCTTGATCGATCCATTCTCTTTCTTGCCTATCTCAGCCAGTGCCCCATGACTGGTATAAAAAGGCTATGGTAAGTGCTGTCCTGTCTATGGAAGAGTGCATATAAAAGATCCCTTACTGGCAATAAACAACATGAGACCCATGAAAAAATCAGGCCCGTGGCCAATGGGGGGCCTCACCATAAGCCTAAACAACCTGCCCCCTCTGAAAATCCTGGTTACAGGCCCAGTGGTACAGCACTCACGGTGGTGTGAGATCGATCCCCGTCGGTGGCCCCATTGCTCTATTTCTCGTCTCAGCCAGTGCATCAAGAAAGAAAGAAATATTTTATTTAACGATGTACTCAACACATTTTATTTACGGTTATATGGCGTCAGACATATGGTTAAGGACCACACAGATATTGAAGGAGCGAGAAATAGCCCAATGGTCCCACCGATAGGGATCGATCCCAAACCGACCGCGCATCAAGTGAGTGCTCTACCAATGGGCTACATCTCGCCCGCCAACCAGTGCATCACGACTGGTATATCAAAGGCTGTGGTATGTGCTATCCTGTCATTGCGATAGTGCATATAAAAGATCCCTTGCTACTAAAGGAAAAATATAGCGGGTTTCTTCTATGACTGTCAAAATTGCCAAATGTTTGACATCTGATAGCCAATGATCAATAATCAATGTGTTCTAGTGCAGTGGTAGATCTAGAAAATAAATGGCTGGATTGGGATGGAGTGAACAGGCTGGGGCTTACAGTAAAGATAACATTAAACTCACAGATACAAACAATATTTTGTCTGTGACATCATGTTTAATGTATTTTGTCTGTGACATCATGTTTAATGTATTTTGTCAGTGACTTCATGTTTAATGTATTTTGTCTGTGACATCATGTTTAATGTATTTTGTCTGTGACATGTTTAATGTATTTTGTCTGTGACATCATGTTTAATGTATTTTGTCAGTGACTTCATGTTTAATGTATTTTGTCTGTGACATCATGTTTAATGTATTTTGTCTGTGACATGTTTAATGTATTTTGTCTGTGACTTCATGTTTAATGTATTTTGTGACATCATGTTTAATGTATTTTGTCTGTGACTTCATGTTTAATGTATTTTGTCTGTGACATGTTTAATGTATTTTGTCTGTGACATGTTTAATGTATTTTGTCAGTGACATCATGTTTAATGTATTTTGTCTGTGACTTCATGTTTAATGTATTTTGTTAAAAATGGCAAATGTCGATCAGTACAGCGACGGCGATTAATTCGAAAAATTCATTAAATATGTTTGGATTGAACATTAAAAAATTAACCAGGAGCTGAGGGGGGGGGGGGGGGTGGGGGTGGCTAGCCACCCTATTCATCCCCCTGGATCCACCACTGCTAGTGGTGTCGTTAAAACAAAAACAAACTTTGATCAGTTGTGATGCACTGGTTGGTTTTCACGAATAAAAATATCGCAAAGCAATACAGACAGAGTTGTCGGGCTAAAACGCAATATTACGCAACATTCTTGATGTTCGTGGTAAGGTCAGTCGGCCTATTAGTGATTAGTGTATTTAGTCAGAAAAATAACCAGAAGACTAAAATAAAATAAAATAATAACCAAGGAAATATGAAAGGATACCTCGGCAGAAAAAACCCAGGAACATTACATAATAAAACGTGCAATCCGTGTTATCAAAACTACTTCGTGTAAGTTTCCGCGCGCAAATATCAAAAATACAAAACTCGGAACAAAATGCGGTCTCGGACCAAGGTTCATGCTCAAATTTCGTATTTGTCTTTTGATTGTTGGTTGTTGTTTTTGTTGTTGTTTTTTGTTTGTTTGTTATTTTGCAAATGTCTGTCTGTTCTGTTCTGTTTGGGGTTTTATTTTGTAGGTTTTGTTTTTGTTTTGTGGGTGGGATTTTTTGTGTGTGTGATTTTTTGGGGTTTTTTTTACTTATTTTATTTTGTTAATTTTTATTTTATTATTATTTGTTATCATTATTATTATTAGTAGTAGTAGTAGTAGTAGTAGTAGTAGTAGTAGTAGTAGTAGTAGTAGTAGTAGTAGTAGTAGTATCAGGGGCGTAGCGTGATCTGGACCTGAGGGGAGGGGAGGGGGGTTCCAATATGAACTAAGTGGACCTTTTTCTAGCCTACGCCCCTGAGTATCATCATTATTATTAATTATCATTAATTATGATTATGATTATTATTATTGTTGTTGTTGTTGTTGTTGTTGTTGTATTATTATTATTATTATTGTCGTTGTTGTTGCCGACGACCAAACTGGGACAGGTTCCCCGTGCTCCTCATCTGGGCCCGCCATTGATAAGATGGCGAGTATGCTGTAATCAGTTTGGCTAGAATCGTTGATAGAATCAGACTTCTACTGGTGGCGTAACGAGATAATCGAGATCATCTTGATCAAAACATCCAAGACATGAACAGATCACGTCTATTTCACTTTGGTTCAGCGATAAAGTTAACTCTGATAACTTAATTGACGCGGGGTGGGGGGGGGGGGGGGGGGGGGGGCTGGACGTAGCCAAGTAATAAAGCGTTCACCAAATGCGCGATCGGTCTAGGATCGATTCCCGTGACCAGTGTGCCCATTGGGCTATTTCTCACTCCAACAAGTGAAACACGATTGGGATGGTGCATATAAAAGATTTAATTATTACTAACAGAAAAATGTAGCGAGTTTCCTCTCTAAAATTATATGTGAAAATATCCAAATGTTTGACATCCAGTAGACGATGATTAATAAATCAAGGTGCTCTAGTGGTGTCGTTAAACAAAACAAGTTAAAAAGTTTATTTTGTTTAACGAAACCACTAGAGCACATTGATATATTAAGCATCGGCTATTGGATGTAAAACACTTGGTAATTTTGACATATAGCCGTAGACAGGAAACCCGCTACATTTTTCTATTAGTAGCAAGGGATCGTTTATATGTACCACCCCACAGACAGGATAGTACATACCACGGCCTTTGATATACCAGTCGTGGTGTTCTGTCGTCAGAGATAACTATAGCGAAAACACGGAATAGTAAAGTAAAGTAAAGTTTGTTTTATTTAACGACGCCACTAGAGCACATTGATTTTTTTTTATCTTATCATCGGCTATTGGACGTCAAACATATTGTTATTTTGACACTGTTTTTTTTTAGAGGAAACCCGCTTTCGCCACATAGGCTACTCTTTTACGACAGACAGCAAGGGATCTTTTATTTGCGCTTCCCACAGACAGGATAGCACAAACCATGGCCTTTGTTGAACCAGTTATGGATCACTGGTCGGTGCAAGTGGTTTACACCTACCCATTGAGCCTTGTGGAGCACTCACTCAGGGTTTGGTGTCGGTATCTGGATTAAAAATCCCATGCCTCGCCTGGGATCCGAACTCACAACCTATCAGCCTGTTGACCGATGGCCTAACCACGACGCCACCGAGGCCGGTTTGACGCTAAATACCCTTACATTGATAGTTTTTGCTTTCACCAATAACACATATTTCACATAATAACCACTAGTACACACACTACAGGAAGAAACCTGATATCACCCACTTTCGAGACAGGTCATAGTTTTAACGTGCATATTCAGAACGAGCTGTTGTAGCACACGCCTGCCATGGGCGCAGGTGTGGACTTTCACTGGCTCCTCCGTCCAGGACAGGAAAAGGTTTAGGGGTGGGTGGGAGAGGGGGTCGCCCACGCTGGCATGTGCAAGGGAGCACAAGCAGCCCGACCAGGGTCGGTAGCTGGCGAGGGTTGGTTTTTGGTGCTTTCAATAATGTCCCGGTTAAATACGTAGGTACCAATGACAGGACCCAATTTCACAAAACATCGCAAGCCTAGTTTTTCACGTACACGTAATTCTACGACTAAACCACAGTACTTGTTACTATTAACAATAAACCAAATATAGTTTAAAATACACATAGTTCGTTTTATTTTGTCAATAAAATGCTCCATTTTCCGTAATGATGTCATTTTCCAAACACCTGTAAACGTATGACCGGTTTAACTCTAATCGCAGACGTAAATTTACGATGTTTTGTAAAATTGGTTCCAGGACTGGCCAAGTTACAGTATTAACTTCTTTCTCGGGGCCGGACGTAGCTCAGTGGTAAAGCGTTCGCTTGATGTGTGGTCGGTGTGGGATCGCTCCCCGTCTATTGAGCTATTTCTCGTTCCAGCCAGTGCACCATGGCTGGTATATCAAAGGCTGTGGTATATGTGCTTTCTTGTCTGTGGGAGAGTGCATATAAAAGATCCCTTGCTGCATTAGGAAACATGTAGCGGGTTTCCTCTGATGACTACGTGTCAGAATTACCAAATGTTTGACATCCAATATCCGATGATTAATTAATCAATGTGTTCCATTTGTGTCGTTAAACAAAACAAACTCTCTCTTAAACGTGGATATTTCGAACTTTAACCAAGCCGGATGTTATCTGAAACAGTGCTACCTATAAACGCGTTTCGAGCACAAGGCTACTTGACACAACAGTGGTACTAGATGAAATAAAATTGCTTACACTTATTTCGCAGATAAAAGTAATTTCTTTCACAACAAAAACTGTCACGTTTATCACCAATAGCAGGACTTGTTGTATTAACTGCTCTATCAAAAGTTGCACCTCGAACTTTGACCCAGCAGGATGTTATTTGGTTTAGCGCTACCTAAAGTGTGACGAATGCGTCGTTAAATATATTCTTTTGTTTGTTTGTTTCTTTCACCATTGGGCTATTTCTCGCTCTAGCCAGTGCACCACGACTGGTATATCAAAGGCCGTGGTATGTGCTATCCTGTTTATGGGATGGTGCATATAACAGATCCCTTGCTGCTAATCGAAATGATTAACCATATGTCCGACGCCATATAACCGTAAATAAAATGTGTTGAGTACGTCGTTAAATAAAACATTTTCTTCCTTCTTTCTTTCATGCCCTTCGACGCCATACAACCGTAAATAAAATGTGTTGAGTGCGTCATTAAATAAAACATTTCCTTCCTTCTTCTTCTTCTTTCATGCCCATCTCCATTTTCCGGGATTGGGAATAGGTCCGCAGCCCCCTCCCTCCTCCAACCCCCCCCCCCCCCCCCCCCCCCCCCCCCAATTCTCATCTGATGGCGCAAAGCACAACAGAACTGGGTTCTGTCAGTTCTCCTTCCAAGGGATTCTCACACTAAACAGATCGTACGGTCAGCTGAAGGTTTAAGGTCATCCATCACTCGCCGCAATCTTTAAAACGAACGCTTTCTGCACACACGAATTCTCTCTAGCTGTTTAGCAACGTTTAGAGGATGTTTTCCTGACAGGAAGAATTCCACATGTGCAGAACAGGTTGAGTAATAGATAAATACGCGTGTTTGGCGCCTTTCGAACATGGAAACACTTTGAAATTAAAAAAGGGGGAATTTCACTTGACTGTTCCATGATTGCCCTTGAATAAAGAGTAAGTAATGTGGGCTAGTACTCTTCAGCTATTCATTAAACAAATATCCATTTATTTGTAGTTATTTTTGGTGCTTATATCCATTTAGGTTCAAGCACGCTGTCTCGAGCACACACCGTCAGCTATCTGGGCTGTCTGTCCAGGATTAGTAGTTAGTGAATGAAATCAGTCATAGAATAAAATGTTTATATCTACATATGAAATTAATTTTATTGTAATGTTGTGAACTTCACCAAGTGGAGAGAGAGAGAGAGAGAGAGAGAGAGAGAGAGAGAGAGAGAGAGAGAGAGAGAGAGAGAGAGAGAGAGAGAGAGAGAGAGAGAGAGAGAGAGAGAGAGGAGAGAAAGAAAATAGAGTGAGGGAGAGAGTGAGTGGGGCGGGAGAAAAAAGAAAGAGGGAGAAAGGGACAGAAAGAGAAGGGGAGAGAAACGGACAAGCGCTCAACCCACCTGACTGATCTATTTAAAAATGATAGTAATATATATACATACATGTATACACACACACACACACACACACACACACACACACACACACACACAGACATACACACAGACACACACACACACAGACACAGAGACACGCACACACACAGACACATACTGATGGAAAGAAATAAGGGAACACATCAAATTGTAGACCATATTTAATTCACAACTGGCGTAGTAATGTCTGTATTTCATACCAAGTTGTAATGTGGGATTGAATGTCTGTAGTGTTGAATGTGCTGCCTATATGTTCTCGGTCAACTTCTAACAATATCAACTGAGTTTTGATGCAGTCATCATTTCTTGTTGCTATCTGTGTGATCCTTTATTTCTTTCCATCAGTATACATATACAGTCAAACCTGTCTTAAGCGGTCACACAAGGGAGTAGATAAAAGTGACCGCTTAAGACAGGTGGCCGCTGATTATATATATTTGCGAACGTCAGGATTGTCCACACCGCACCCCACCAAAATAACAAACAGAAAAACAACAGCATTGAATAAAAAAACAAACAAAACAAAAATTCAAAAACAAAAAGCAAACCTTTTTTTTTGGTCTAGCTAATAATAATTTTTTAAAATCTGCAATGTATATTATTGAGCTCCGATTCTTTTTCGTTTTGTTCTTTTAGGACACTGAACAATAGCTACGGTCTTTCATGTCAAAAAATGTACACATTTTATTTATAATAACAAAAGCACGAACTCCGTTGACACACGAACAATAACGCAACAGACGGACGGACAAAATTTAATGTAGTAATTGAGACAGAACATAGCAAACACCACCACAACTGAAACCTGAACAAGATATTTAATTTTTATAATCTCTCGCCATTGTACCAACGGGTTTCATAACACACCCGATCACCACCGACTAATCTCGCCATTATTGGAAGCCTTTTCCAGATTACCGTTGTAATATCGAGTTTGGCGGGTCTTCTTGGAACCCCTGCCTCCGCTTTCACAGACGTAAGCTGGCGTGAAGACCCACCGACAATGGCCGGTGGGTGAAATATTATATATTATGAACTGAATAGCCTCATGAATGACACGGCGATATCGGGGTATTACCAAGAATAAATAAAGGTTAAAAGCCATGAAATAAAGTCATATAAATTATCATGTCCCGTCTTCCGTAGAAAGGAAACGAATAGATTTATTTGTTTAACGATAACTCAACACGTTTTGAACTGTGGTATTGGGTGTCAACATCATTTACTGAGGGAAACAAATGATGGATCATTTGATATTGTAGACCAAATTTAATTCAGTACAAACATAGTAATGTCTTGTATCTATAGTGGAGCGCTTTTAAAGGCATATTGTCACAGACCACTGACCTATTTAATGGTCTAACAAAATATTACCTGAACAAAAATAATTTGATTTGTCCCTAAATGTACTTTATTCAACCATCTTTATAACCATCATACTCAATTTATTAATGATATTTTGTAAAAAAATATTTGAATTATAGCAATGGTCCATAATTAAAAAACAAAAATTGCCGAGAGAGTTGACATGGATTTCACTCCATCATGGTTCAGTTAAGGTGATGCAATAGCTAGATTTGGTTTTCAACAATTAATGTAATTTCTATTTATTATCCATTTTTAGAGAAATAAGGTCCTTAAATCTGTGACAGTATGCCTTTAATAAACCAATGTGCTGGAGTGGTGTCACAAAACAAAACAAGCTTTATGTCTATAATATAATACGAAAGGCCTGTTTAACAGTTCTGGATCGTTCTGGTCGTATCTTCTCTTTCGATTTGTACTACCGACTGCCTTCTTTGTAGCCTACTTACCCAATACCGCATTTCGTAAGGTCCAGTCGACTAGCATAGAAACATCGAGTTAAATATTGCGTTCAAAGATGTATTTCATAAATACAACTGTAATAGATGCCGCAATCTTTGTTACTTAACACAGACGTCGCTAAAATATATACACAGCCTTTACTAACAAGGGATGGCTACACACACACACACACACACACACACACACACACACACACACACAGAGATATATATATATATATATATATATATATATATATATATATATATATATATATATATTTATATATATATACACACACACATACATACATACACACATACATACATACATACATACATACATACATACATACGTATACATACATTATAATACAAGATGTAATGTAGGATTGAGTGTGACACTATGGGTGAAGTGAGAGAGAGAGAGAGAGAGAGAGAGAGAGAGAGAGAGAGAGAGAGAGAGAGAGAGAGAGAGAGCGTAAAATAGTATTTCTTGGTTGGTTGGTTGGTTGGTTGGTTGATTCTTCATGCATTCATTCATTTTAAAAGTCTGTGTGCTCATTGGGCTATTTCTCGTTCCAGCCAGTGCACCACGACTGGTATATCAAAGGTCGTGGTATGTGCTATTCTGTCTGTGAGATGATGCATATAAAAGATCCCTTGCTACTAGTCGAAAAATGTAGCGGGTTTCCTCTCTAAAACTATATGTCAAAATTTCCAAATCGATTTTTAAAGACTTTCTCCGAGTTCCGCACACACCACGCCAAAAAACAACCCCGCACGTACGGAAAAAGCGTTAGGCAGCTACAATCGTTCACACACAAGAGAAAAACAAAATCCCCAGACATCTGAAAATATTCTTGAACGGAATGACACGCCATTTCCTCTTCCTCTAGCGTCTTTTGCATCCTCCATCTTTCATCGAGGGGATAAAGCGTTTTGCCTTCAGTCGTCGGCTGGTCCTATTAGTGGGACATTAACACCCGATGATGAAAGAGGCAAAGCCATTTTCATGTTCGCAAATGTTTGTTCCACATATGCAGGATATTAGTTTCGCATTTGTAAATTTTGGTGGAATGTTTGTGTGTGTCTCTCTGAGTGTCTGGTGCGTTTCTAAGAAAAAACCAACCAAAAAACCCAACCGTGTTTCATGTACAAACTGTATTTAGCTGGTAGAAATAAAACAAAAGAAACACACACACACACACATACACACAAACACACACACACACACACGTATACATATATTATATATTTTTAATAGTGTCTATATTTAGTACATTAATACAGTAGTATTGCATACGGCGATGAATGTACTGTTTCATCAAACGTCCAAATTTAAGAATAATAAATTTGGTTTTAGAAATTCATTGTCCCCCTCCCCCCACATTAGTTTAGTACATTAAAAAGAAGCATGGATATTCCTACATATCTGATTTTTATGAATGTAAAAAATTCGATCATATCCAGCACTTGCCTTCAAAAATAAGATTTTCGCGTTAAAACTGCCCTACAATTAAATTAGCGCTCTGCCCTGTCAAAATCATAGCTAGAATACTATATATACTCTCCAGCGAGCAAAAGATGTAACCTCTGCCTGAAGGAAAAACTGTTCATAATGTATAAACCTGAAACCAGCACACTAAACTCCAAGAATGAACTCGTATCAGCATGTCGACACAGACGCAAATACCTTCTGTGCGCATACCACACATCACCTATTATAGACCTGCATAGTGACGTAACCTCGACGTCACAGAGTCCATTACGTCATCAGCTTTCTAAAGGACCCTCCTCCACCTTTATATAGTTTTAAACCGCGGTCACTTAAACGTTCTGTACGTAAGATTTGCGGTCAGCACCCGCTAATCACAGAGACGCATTTACGTATTTGCCATCCTAGGCCACTAATATTTTTGCCCCCTCCCCAAAACTTAGTGGAAATGAAATTTCGTGCAGCAAAAAAAGAACAAAACCAAACAAAAGTCAAACAGATTTTTGCCGCCTCCTAAAATTTAACGCCCTAGGCCTGTACACTAATACGAAGCAGGCTTCTGGCTAACCATTTAACACTCTGTCTCTCTGTCTCTCTGTCTCTGTCTCTGTCTGTCTCTGTCTGCCTCTCTCTCTCTCTCTCTCTCTCTCTTACTCTCTCTCTGTTTGTTTGTCTGTCTCTATCTCTCTCTCTGTCTCTCTGTCTCTGTCTCTCTCTCTCTCTCTCTCTGTCTCTCTGTCTCTCTCTCTCTCTCTCTCTCTCTCTCTCTCTCTCTCTCTCTCTCTCTCTCTCTCTCTCTCTCTCTCTCTCTCTCTCTCCGTGTTACTGTATATGTGTGTGTACGTGCGAGCGTGTGTGTGTGTGTGTGTGTGTTTGTGTGTGCTCTCGGTAGCCTAATCATGTTAACATTTGGGATATAAGCACATTAATACCTACCTACCCACCTATCTCCCAAACAGACATAGAAAAACTAGTTCGTTTTGTTTAACGATAGCACTATCTAGAGCACCTTGATCCAGCTATTGGTTGTCAAACATATCGGAATTGTGACATAGTCTTAGAAAGGAAACCCGCTACATTTTTCCCCAAGGGATCTTTTATATTCACCATCCGACAGACAGGATAGCACAATCATATCACGGCCAGTCGTGGTGCACTGGCTGGAACGAAAACAATGGTCCCACCGACGGGAATCGATCCTAGACCGACCACACATTAGGCAAAAGCTTCAGACACACAAAAACATTTTCACAGCTGCAATATCCCACGGCACTGGACATGGTTTAAGACGCGTGTGCTTGGATTTATACAGGGATGGTGGGACTATAGCGAGTGAAGTTTCTAGGGGGGGGGGGGGGGGGGGGGGCGAAAACCATATGTATGAAAGTGCATACAAAATACGTGGGTGCGGAATGTAGCCCAGTGGTAAAGTGCTCGCTTGATGCGCGGTCGGTTTGGGATCGATCCCCATCGGTGGGCCCATTGGGTTATTTCCCGTTCCAGTCAGTGCACCACGACTGGTATATGAAAGGCAGTGGTATGTGCTCTTCTGTCTGTGGGATAGTGCATATAAAAGATTCTTTGCTACTAATGAACCAATCTAACGGGTTTCCTATCTGTCAAAATTACCTCATGTCAGACATCAAATAGCCGATGGTTAATAAATCAATGTGCTCTAGTTGTGTCGTTAAACAAATAAAACTTTTAACAAAAATACGTCTAAAGCTAGGATTCGACGTGCACGAATGCGGCATGTTTACGCGGTATCCGACTTGTTCGTTTCGACTGGACAGAGAACTTAAATAGCTGCCCAGGACAGCGTGCTTGAATCCTAATTAGATAGGTCTGTTAGCACGAAAATCTATTGAAAATGAAATTAGTGGTAAGAAACTTTACCGTCATAGCAAGGCCTGTAAATTACAATCGTATATATTAAAGAGACTATCCTACATTTCTCAGGGCTGTAGCCAGGATTTGTTTTGGGGTTTTTGGTGGGGGGCCGTTTAGGCTTATGGTGAAACACACGAGGGCGAAGCGCCCCATTTGCTTAGGGAAGTCCGGGGGCATATTGAAAAAAAAAAAATGATTTTCGTCAATTATTTCTTACATATTAAACTGACAAGTAAATATTTTGTAAATACCTATTTAATGATACTCTACGTAATTTAGCATTTACTTGTTTTGGCTCTCATTGACGTACAAGGTGGTGTGTACTCTTGAAATAAAAATAAAAATGTCAGTAAACAGGTGATTTGTGACCTTTATTGGAACAGACTATAACACATTTTGATCATGTGCTAATTTCATTTACCCTTGAACAAACTTTTAATTTAAAACTGTAAGTTAACTGATTATTTCAAATTGCAGCATAAATTATTAATTATGACAAACATATTTATTCAATATATTCAATATAAGTACATTACTAATTTTAGAAATTTACACAATCGTACAACCACTTAAAGGTGCTATATCACAGTTATATGTGAGCATCTGTTTGTGATAAAGATTCTCCAATAAAAATGTATTTTCTACGAGTAGGCATAAATATATTTGATTTTGGCTGCCCGTTTAAAAAAATTGGTGTAAAATTTTCTAGGAGCTCTGTATATTTATTTTGAATATGTATATATATATGTTTAAACTACACTTTTAAAAAGTAAATATAAAATTTTTGCCCAATATTTTTGTTTATCTTTTGCCCTAATTTCAAAATTGTCCATATAATTTTTCTGGTCCGGAGCGGAGTCCTGGCTTTCCAGAGTTCGGCCACGGGATAGACATGCTTGAAGCCTTAGTGGCATGTGAGCATGTTAAATATTATCTATCTATCTATCTACGAGTAGATAAAATTATTTTTTTAATCATTTATGGGCATATAGTTAAAGGTGTCTTCAGAAAATGATTTGCAATAGCTGTCATTGTGCAACATTGATACCGGTATAATAGATCACAAACTCAGAATTGTTCTTTACAGTTTTGCTGAAGAGTTACTAATAAATGACTACAAAGAATTTTGTTTTGGAGAGGGATATAGGGGTAAACCATCATCAGAAACAGTCCCTCACATATTGTATATAACAGCAATGAAACTGACACATGTTGACCAAAATTTGTTATAGTCTCTTCCAATAAAGTGCACAAATCACCTACAATGTATTTACTGACATCTTTCTTTTAATTTCAAGAGTACACACCACCTTGTACATCAATGAGAGCCAAAACAAGTAAATGCTAAATTAGGTAGAGTATCATTAAATAGATATTTACAAAATATTTACTTGTCAGTTTATTATGTAAGAAATAATCGACGAAAATAATTTTTATTCTATTTCCGACAGTCCTTTTTTTTTTTTTTTTTTTTTTAGTTAAACGTTTTTAATTACTAATATTACCATAAGTGTACCGGCTCCCATTGATGCCCGATCTAATTTTAGCATCACTGCCAGACAGCTATAGTATAAGGCTGCACATGAATCACTACGCAGTTTTATATGGATTACAACTACTAATGCGGGTAGAATGACGGAAATACACGGAGAAAGGGTTTCAAGTCAGCGAATTTCGCTTTAATATGAAACATGTTGTATTGTTTTTTAAAGAACCAATCTAATTAAATTGTTAAAGAACAAATGAATTAGGCACAAGTTACACAACAGTTACTTACTAGGCATTTTCCATAATACATATAAATGGGCGGGACGTAACCCAGTGGTAAAGCGTTCGCTTGATGCGCGGTCG